>NW_008616341.1:0-16945 GCF_000691845.1 Merops nubicus
TTCTTACATGCCACACCTGACAGGACATGAGGAAATGGTATTAATTTACACCAGGGGAGGTTTAGGTTAGACATTAGCAAAAACTACACAAAAAGGGTGATCAAACACTGTAACAGGCTTCCCAGGGAAGTGGCTGAATCACCATCCCTGGATGTATTTCAAAGCCGTCTAGATGGGGTGCTCAGGGATATGGTGTAGAAGTGGCCTGGTAGAGTTGGATAATGGTTGGACTTGATGATCTTAAAGGTCCTTTCCAACCATAACGATTCTGTGTTTCTGTGATAAATCTATCATAAAATTATCCTTAAGCGAAACTGCATAACATCTTTCTATCTCTCTGTATACACAAAAGTCCACTATGTATGTGTCATGAAAATAAAATTGTAATATATATTTGTAGAAATTTATTTTTCCGTATATTTTGTTTATTTATTTACAGTATCCACGTAAATTAACATTTGTTTTCATTCTGGAAGCTAAAATTATAACTATTAATGTGAATATGTTTGCTTATCCAAGACAAATGGCAGCTTTTGCCATTAAGATTAGGTAAAGTACATGTTGGCCACATTTTAACTATGAGTTCTTACGATAGTTTAAACATGTAAGTAAACAAGCCACAGTACATATAGTCAGTGTAATATTTTTTTTCTTTCTGAAGGGCATCTGTGTAAGTCAGCTATAAATAACTTTTTTTTTCATTGCTAGTCAGGTCATGTTGCCACTATTTATGTTATGAAAGTTCTAGTTAAATATATTAAAAATATTTTCAGGTTTGTTATTGCTGGATAATTCAGACCCCATTATTGACACTGTTTCCTGATTTATTTTTAGTTTCCTTATTCAGAAAAGTCTTCTAAATTTAGGGAGGCATAAAGTTGATAGAAAGCTGCATATGTTTTTCCAGCCCTTTTCCAATTGCCTGGCACTTTGTCAAGAGTGTAAAATTATATAGCAGAGAGTAAAATATGGATTAAACAAAATTCAATCATTCTGAAAGGGGCACTATTTTGGTTTGGGTTTCTCCCATTATTTTCTTCTTGTTTCCTCTATCTGTCCATGTTTTGTTTTCTCTTGCTTTTAAGAAAAATGGTGTGATTTATCAGAGTGCTTTACTTTGGATCCTGGCTCAATGAAATAATTCAACAGATAGCTCCTTTTTAATACATTTTTATTTCAGAAAATCATTTTTTGCACAATAGCCTACAGTGTGGATGCTTGAAAATTCAAGTGAAAAGAGAAATTTTTTCCTCAGAGTAGTTTTTTACCAAGTTTTCTATGCTACTTGAAGAATGTTGTCAAGCTATATGTGTTTTCTATATATTGTGTGCACTTGCTTGTTCAATTACAATCTATTGTATGTTTTGCTTACAGTATTAATGTAATATATCACGTGTTACCTGGGTCACATAATTTATTTCTTCTGAGCAGTTGCTAGTTTGTTGCTGGGCCTCCACATATGTGTAACATCCCAATTTGAAAGAAGACAAGGTCCCAGAGCTCACAGTAAAGAAATAAGCTACTGCTGAAATATGTAGTAATAACAATCTCTCTGATGAAAGGATAACTAAAGGAGATATCATCTCTGGAAAAATCTAGGGAAGGTGGAGAGAGCAAGAGAAGAACAAGCAATGCAACAGGTGTATCACACAATGTAAAAAAAGAAATGTAGTTCAAATCCCCCCAAATAATTTAAAAGAAAATTCCAGATCTTTTTTCCAGACTAAAATGGAAGAGATTCAAAGACTAGTCCTGTTCAAATGGCCACAGGAAATGCATAACTGTGTGCTCACAAGAATTTCATAAACAACTTCTAAAGGTTTTCAAGAAAAAAAGTAAAGTTTGTGGAAATTTTAGCACAATGTAATAAGAAATACAAAAGTGGCCTCTTCTAGCTTCAGAAATATTATGATTTTTTTTATTCTGAAAAATCATTCTATGGAAGAATTTCTATAATTTCAATAGAATCATAGAAATGATAGAATAACTATGGAAAGGACCTCTGGGATCATCAGGTCCAACCTTCATCCCAACATTACCCTAACCATTAGAACTCAAGCAGATCAACACTCCCACTTAATTTTATGTCAGCTGAAAATTTACTGAGGATGTATTCGATCCCTTCATCCAAGTCATAGATAAAGATATTAAACAAGACTGGTCCCAAAACCGAGCCCTGAGGGATTTAACTCCATTCACCACAACTCTCTGGGCTCGGCCATCCAGCCAGTTTTTAATTTTAACCCAGCAAAGACTCCACTTCTCTAGGCCATGGGCCACCAGCTTCTCCAGCAGAATGCTGTGGGAAATGGTGTCAAATGCCTTACTGAAATCCAGGTAGACAACATCCACTGCTTTTCCCTCATCCACTAGACAGGTCACCTGATCATAGAAGGAGATCAGGTATAGTAATCTAAAGACACGTTGGTTTCATGATACTATATGTTTTAATTTTTTTTAAGTTATTTTTATATGTGGGGAATTAGTTAAAATAACAAAATGAAAGAAGATATTAACTGCAAAGGTGCAAATGGGACAAGGAAAGAAGAGAGAAAAATGTTGGGAAGAAAAGACTGGAACATGGATGAGGTGAAAGTAAAGTGATTCTGTAGACATTTTACATGACATAAGTAGGCAACTCTAAAAAAATAAAATTGATTATTCTTCACAAATAGGATAAAAAAATTTAAAAAATCCAGAGATGATCAGAAAGATAGAACTAGAAATATCCAAACTAGAAGTAAGTTATTGTGTTTTAGCTGTGATTGCAGTTGTGACTGACCAGTCACTGTGCTGTGATTGGCCCCTAGATTTTTTTTTTTGTGGATTGTTACTGGCCATTTTAAAATCAAAGTGGTTTCTTCTGAAGTAGAACCACATGTTCTTGGTCCCCATTAGGAATAATGGGATCAAATTGCACTTTTCTGTGCTATTCAGAAGCCATTATAGATTACCAGACAGTCTCCTTATGGGAGTTACGTTTCTTAAAGCTTCTTAGAAAATAATATAAATGGTAAAGACAGAGGAAACTGTACTTAATTACTCAATAGGTAACTATAGCTCTTTAAAATGAAAAGATCTAGTATTTATGAGGAACAGATTCTACATCGACATAGAAATGATTGTAAAAATAAGCACATTGTGCTATAGTTAGTGCAGCTTAAATTTGGCAACAGCCACGAAGCTCTATTTGATGTTTCATCCATTTAATGTACCTAATTTGGACAGTAAACTTGAAGGCTAAGGCACATGCTAATACATTTTAAGACAACATTGCAGCTGTGCAGATTATGCATTGCATACGGCTCACATCGAGCCATGGACAGCAGAAGTGCAGGTGAGGCAGACTCGGTGCCCACTTCTTTCACTATTCTGCCTCCCCTAACTCAAATCTTTCAGTACTGCTTTAAAAGAAAATGGTTTTCAGCTGAATTTGCGAAGCACTTTTTTTATTGTTCTTCTTTCTTTCTTCCTTTCTTCCTTTCTTTCTTTCTTTCTTTCTTTCTTTCTTTCTTTCTTTCTTTCTTTCTTTCTTTCTTTCTTTCTTTCTTTTTCTTTCTTTCTTTCTTTCTTTCTTTCTCTCTTTCTTTCTTTCTTTCTTTCTTTCTTTCTTTCTTTCTTTCTTTCTTTCTTTCTTTCTTTCTTTCTTTCTTTCTTTCTTTCTTTCTTTCTTTCTTTCATAAAACTACCTATCTGTCTATGAGAGTGGTTTGTTTGTTTGTTTGTTTGAATGGTTTATGTGAAGCAGGCTTTAAAACATTGGACATAAGTCTGAGAGTAATGTTAACCAGGGATTTGAGACAGAGAATTAGTAGAAGCTCCAGGTATCAGTGGGTACGAAGGTCTCTGTCATTAACAACCACAACTAAATAAACATGCTAGGATATGATTGCTTTATCGCTCTTTGCTCATTTTATGTCATTTTATTGCCTTACTAATGGCTGTAGGATTATGTGTGTAAGGGAGTTCTGGAAATGTAGAAGTAAAAGAGATATATAAAATGTGTGTGCTTCCCATAGATATTCCAAATTTTCCTCATCATGGATGATGGAGAGACTAATTTACTTTACACAGATAAGCCTGGGTAGTAAGAGAGACACACAGGGACTTGAACAGCTCCATCTCTAGGTTTCACCCTCCTGATGAAGCCAACCTGATGATTTTTATGTGCGTTTATAGTGGCCCCAGTGGGAAAGCCTGTGTCATTACAAGTAGTGTTTATTTCCTCCACAATTAGCCAAATGTATTGAGGGTCTATGTATAAAAATATGCAGACAAGTATTAATTCTGTGTATATTTAACTATGAACTAAAACACTCTATTTTCTGATTGCCAGAATCAATCTGGTATATTGGTGTAACAGTATCACTTCTAAGGACAGAAAGTACTGATAGGCTAATAATTTTACTGCTTTGTATTTTGCATGCACTGCAGTTTGCAAGATCAATAAAGAATGTAGTGTCTCAGCAGACCTACAGTTTAGACTGCAAGAATCTCTGTTCTTGACTGAAGTCCTGTTGTATCTAAATAAGGGAAGCTCGTTTTATCACCCGTGGCTAGAAGTGATATTCTGTGTTGTAAGTTTCTTCCAAGGGAAAGAATGGTGTATGACCAAGGTTTCTGGTAAAGTAAAAGCAAAGCAAAGAATGCTGTCTTAGCTGAAGCCAGTGGATTGATTTTATTTTTATTTTTACTAGGAAAGCCTAAAAATTACATGCTTTTGTTTGGATCTTAATAGCATGGAGTTACATTTGGGATGAAAAGAAAAATATTGTCTTTCAGAACTTTATGAGTGGCCACTGTATATTTTGTTTGTATTTAAGAATTTCTCATAAATGTGTGGACTACACATATATAAGAATGTATAGCATTAATAGGTAACATTGACATAAATATTCATAAACCAAAAAAGATAGTGACTGCTCAGCTAAATCTTAGGATTTGAAAGTGCAGTTCACCCAAGAAAAGTCAGCAAGGCTGCAAGAGTTGTAAAGTAGTTCTCAAGATTAGTACAAAATGTCCCTTTGTTTCCTTCATGCCTTCATCCTTCTTGAAACCCTCTTTGCATGGTCAACTTAAACTTATTTTTCTTTCAGGTTTTTCCTACTATAAATCCTGTTTTACTATGTAGTTTATCTAGTACCTGAACATTAGAGTCATCGAAAGAGCAGGGCATCTTTTATTCATATGCTTCTATGTCAACAGTTCCAAAGTCTTAAAACCCCTTTTGTCTCTTATTCCCTATATGTAATCCTTCCAGATAATATTAGAGACATTATATAAATTCTATGGGGTTTTTTTATTCTACAAGTGGAAGAAAATCTGGTGTCAACATTGCCTGATGAGTTAGGTATTTTCTTGAAGTTTCTTTAATCTTCAGAAATGCCTTTGTACCTTCAGCAAAAGTGCTGTGTTCTCAACCTTTATAATCCAAATAGGAATTTTCTTTAGGAGCACAGTCAGTTTCATTGCAGACAGCTTAGCATTTATTTCACTGGCTGCAAGGATTGCCTAGAGGTGATAGAAACACAGCACAGGAAATCAGCCTTCCCTCATCTGTATATGGAGAACTGAAGATTCTGTACTCAGTTGTTTTCTTTTCTGAACGTAAGTAAAGTTTTGCTGCTTACTTCACTAACCTCCTTGCTTGCTAGAGACTGTATCATTAACTGTCCTATTTCAACATGCCAGTCTCGCAGAAAATGATGAAGAGATGCAACTGCTGGAAAGATCATGTGCACCATCTTGGTGGCCCTGCACTGAACTTCCTCTAGTTTTTCTATGTCTTTCTTTGAAGAAAGGGGCAAAGGAGGAAAGATGATGTGCTTCTGAAAGCCGCATAAATACCTAGGAAATCAGAGAGGTTGGTGGAAGGTATGCACACCCCAAAGATTTTTGCTGAAAGTTATCACTGTATTGTTCACCCAAGGCTCCTCATGCGCCTTATCAGGCAGTTGCTCCCTCATCAAATCTTACTACTTTCTCCAGTTGTCCAGATTTTTTTCCGGTATCCTTCTGGGACAGATGAATGGAAGACCAGAAGACGAGTAAACAACTATTTTTTTTTTTTTTTGTTGGTATGCTTTAATCAGCTAATTAAGAACTTTCCAGCTCCAACATGTATTGACTTTGAAGACCCAGTCCTTGAAAGATGATAATATTTTTCTACAGATTTCATTAGACTTTGAATGATCAGATATTCTTTGGTTCTGGGCCTTAAATAGACAATACTTCAAAGAATACTTTTCTCCTTTCCAATTTCATAAGTGAATTCTACAGTGAATGTTTTCCTCTGTCCCTCAGTGAACTCCATGACTCTTCTTCCTTTCTACTCAGCAGCAACTCACATGTTTTGAAATCAGTCCCACTTCGGTCATCAGGATGATTTTTTGCACGTTTTCCCTGTGCAATTGTATAACGTCACTTTTGCTCAGTTAATGCAAACAGCCTTTGGACTTGTTACAATTTGATTTTCTGTCAAGGATAGTTCCAAAGAAGATAAAATGGTTGGCGGAGGAAATGATGCTGGTGTGTAACTTATTTGCAATTCTAATAACACTTTGTGAATTTGAACACATTAGTAAAGAGCACTTGATTCAAGTGCACATTACCACAGAACTTGCTAAACATGCCTAATAATGCTACTCCAGTCGGGGCAAATTAGATGGATAACATCGTTTGCAGCAGTTGTTAATTATGTATCAGCTGCAGTCACAGTGTAACTCTGTTAATTGTTTCTCACACTAAGGTTAACTTTCTGTCATTTATATTTGTTTAATTCATAATTAGAGTAACACACTTGATATTGTTCATTGACCACTTAAAAAAAAAAAAACAAAACAAAAAACCAAACCACATTAATGATGCAGGTGCTCAGCAACATAAGATTAGAAGAGATCTCTTGAGTCATCAGCTTGGCTGATGCCACCAACGCATGACACCTTCCATACATTTCTCTCCATGTTTTAAAGCCAGTGAGGTTCCTCACCTCTGCTGCTACCTAGGTGGAGGTTTGATGCAGTGTCATAACCCTGCCATGTTTAGAAACATTGCACTTGCCAGTCTCAAATTTATGCCTTTGTTCTTAAGGCAGCATTGTTTTATTGTCTAAATAGTCTTTCCCCTTATGATGCTTACTGTGCATGATGTATTTGTAGACTGAACTCCCTCTCACTTTTCACTTCCCTAACATGAGTAAAACCAAATACTTTACGTCTCTATCTGTAAGATCCGTATTATTGTGCCCTGAACATGGCTGGCAAGTCATTAGTGCTTCTTAATTCCAGCTATAATGGCAGCTTCTAAGTCCCTGCCATGTGCAAATGGAAACAGAAATGCCATTCACTGTTGGATGAATGACAGATAGCAGGAGTTGTAGATGAGTTCTGGTGGCTTTATGAAATGCGTCCAGAAGTACCAGTGCAAGCTACAGGCTGGCTTTGGCTAAGTGAATAGATATGGCAGTATTTTAATTAAAACTGAGATGGCTAAGTCAATTTTTTCCAACGAAGTCCATAAGAATAATTTAATTTATGCAAACGTCAAAAAATAGGGAATGCAGTAGTAATTTAGCCAGAGGAGACTAGTAAAGTATTATGATTCCTAGAGAATAAAAATTCAGTTGAGAATTGAGAAACTTGGTAACAACTGGGGAACGATGCTGTACTGGGAGGAGAATTAGGGGACTGGCTGGAGAGAGGCTTTGCTGAGAAGAACCAAGGGGTCTTGGTAGACAGTGAGCAGAGCATGAGCCAGCAGTATGTGTCGGGATCAGAGGGTCAACAAAAGTCTGGGCTATATTAGCAGGATTGAGGGAAGTGATTATTCCCTTTTAATCAGCACAAGTTAGATGGCATCTAAAATGCTGCATCCAGTATTGCCTCCTCCCCACAGTCCCACTACATTCTTTCTTCCAGGAAAGACATGGATGAACTGGAGGAAGGTCAGTGGAGGGCCACCAAGATGGTCAGGGGACGGAACATCTGCCCAGTTGAGGAAAGCCTAACAGGCCAGAGCTGTTTCAGCCTGGAGACCTAGATGATTTTGGTGGAGTGGGCCTCACAGCAGCCTCTGGTATCAGGCAGTTTGTGAAAGGATGGAGCCAGGCTTTTCGCTGGGGTGCAGGTGAGAGGACAAGAAGCTATAGATAAAAGTTGAAAGAGGAGAGTTTCAGACTTGATATAGGAGAAAAATCCCCTCTCTGAGCACCAGCAGGGACCAAGTCCAGCAGATGAACAGGGTGCCCAGAGAGGTTGGACAGTCTCCATCCTTCGAAGTATTTCAAGATCTGACTGCGTAAAGCCCTTAGCAACCTGGTCTGACCTGCACTGAGGAGAAGGTTGAACTCAATGATTTTCTGAGGCACTTAAAATTAAGGATTAAGAATGTATTCAGGATTCCTCATGTCCATAGTGATATTTCATATAATTCTTCCTTTTGGACTCATAAAACTGATCATCAATTGTCATATAAATGCCCAGCTTTTTAGTTACTTTCTTTATCTCTTCCCTCTTAGCTGAATTTTGCATTCAGATCCCCTTCAGAAAATAACATCAAAAATAGTAATTTCCTCTTTTCCTTCTCCTTTTCCTTCTCCTTTTTACCTTTTCTTCTCTTCAAAACAATACATCACAGCAATTTGCTACAACACTACTTTAGTAATTTTAATTCGCTTCAGTCTCAGAAATTAGTGAAGAGCCCAATGTCCTGTTTCATCTCTTCTCTTCTTCTGAGTCTTCTCTTAGTTTTTGTGTTCTAACAAGTGAAAAATAAAGCTTCTTTTAGAATAAGACTATTTAAAACAAAGACTGTGTCTTCCTGTCATTTTAGGATGCAATGATTCTGAAGACTTTGGGATCCCAAAGTAATTAATTCTGCCACGATTCCTAGGAATGGTTCGATTTCAGATTTTTTTTTTAACTGTTCCTTTCAAGAAAACAATACACAATAGTTATGTAGGTTTTTTTTTTTCTTTTCCCAATAATGCTATGCAGTTTAAATGAGACAAGTCACATCCATCTTCAATTAGAAAATATTTATCATGTCTCCTATCCCTACCATTTATTATATTTAAAAAAAAAAAAAAAAATGTAACAAAGGATTTTCAGTGTTTCAATTCTACTTATTCAAATTCCCAGGCAAGGATAAGTTTTAGAAAGAAGTCACACCTTTATTAGACCAAGCCAAACATTCACTTCAAAGAGCTGCTGCTGATACTCTCTTCAGTGTAGTGACTGTGTTGTTGCTGCTAGGTGTAAGAGTCAGTGTACCACAACAGTGCCTCCAACTCTAGATCCTACATCACCTAAAAAAGAAAATTATGGTACTCCTATTTTTTTCACTTATCTACAGATTCTGAAAGTTTTTGAATAACTCATTTGTTGTATCTGTAATAAAACCTTAACATAGTTAGGATACACCCAGTAGTGACCTTTCCATCACCTAAGTGAAGTCATCTTTGTTTCCTTGCACACCACAACTAGTGGTGTGCAAGCCCTCCTAGTTCCTGAACAAAGTTGTTGTTCTGTTACTTTTACCATTTTGAAAAATCATCTAGGAGTATTCAAATACTAATGTGTTTTAAAGGCTGATAGATGTACAGAAGTTACTCATGAAAAGTGGCCTATCAACTTCTTAGATATTTTTTTTTGTGTTAAAGCAACGTTATCTAGAAGATGAGTCAGTTTTAGGTGTTGTCAGGTCATTTAATTGGTAGAGAGTACAGTTTACAGCTGCATTTTCTCCTTAATCCTCAAATCTTCTTAAATGAAAAGATGGATATGTTTACTGCAGTGTTTTGAAAAATTACCAAAACTTTGGAATGCAACAACTTTTGTGTTTTCTGAGATAAATTTAACAGATTAGTTGTGATTTCTTCTTTTTTTCAACACAAAGTGTAGCTCTGATAAGGCAGTTTAACTTTGAAAAGCTGTTTCCTGCATCTCTGTATACACTGTGGGGTAAGTGCATCACAGTCCTGAGCCTGAGATGCACCTGAATACTGTCCCAGGAAGATAGGGAAGTGACCTGTGTCCTCCACATGCCTTGTAATTCGGGTTCTTGAGCCTGTGTGCTTGGTGTAGCTTCCAAAAGATATTACAGAGGCACAGGGATCCAGTCACAAAATCCAGCTGTTATAAAATTCAGCTGTTTGAAGTGAATGTTTGGCTTGGTCTAGTAAGGGTGTGACTTCTTTCTAAAACTTATCCTTGCCTGGGAATTTGAATAAGTAGAATTGAAACACCGAAAATCCTTTGTTACACTTTTTTTTTTTTTTTTTTTTGAAATATAATAAATGGTAGGGATAGGAAACATGATAAATATTTTCTAATTGAAGATGGATGTGACTTGTCTCATTTAAACGGAATAGCATATTTGGGAAAATTAAAAAAAAAAAAAACAAACCTACATAACTATTGTGTATTGTTTTCTTGAAAGGAACAGTGACTGAAAAATCCAGTCACAGGGATTTTGGGTACACATTCACAAACCAGAACTGCAGTCAAGACCACACAGGACAGCTGTCCCCCTTCAGGTACAGTAACTTTACATTTGTATTGTTGCTTCCTGTTAGAAAAAATATTCTTCATCGAGCTTATTTTTGGATTATATTACATCTATCTCCATTTTTATCAACTGCAGAGATACCTAGGTCTGATTCTGTTAATCCCCACTTGGTATGATGTCTGGCATTTTATGGTTACACACATGGCCATTCACATTAAGCTGGCTGACTTTCTTCTTGAATGAAGTTCAGGCCCTCTGAAAAGCATCTTAAGTTTGAGCAAATGTTCATTACGTGAACTAGGAGTTTCACAATATTTTGAATTTGTTTTAAAATGTGGTAAAGGATGCTTTTTTCTGGCATTCATAACATGTAGCAGGTGGGCTGTGTAATTTCAGTTTTGAGCATGTGCTCAGGTGGATAGTGCAGAAGGTGGGTCTCTGTCCAGTGTCTCCACCTTCAGCTCTCTTCTCAGATTTTGAGGAGTTATTTGCCTAGACTCACCACACCTAATTCTAGGTGTCTGGTGCATTTGTGTGAGCACTTTGGTAAGACAATCAGTGAGAAGAATGGGTATTTTTAGAGGTGATTCACTATAACCTACAGTTAAAAATAGGCTTGATGAATCTGTTTAGATGTAGCTGTTTCTGATCATTGTGTAAACCAGGAGTTAGCCAACTAGCTTACACGCAGATGGCTATACTGTAAACACGTGGACTCAAGTGTCATAAACACTATCTTTAGTTGTCCTTTGCCTCAGTTCTGTGTTCATAAAAAGGGGAGTATAGTTTGTTACTCTCACAGATGTGGAGATAATGGTACTGACTGCAAATTTATTGGATAAAATGATGGAACCTACTTACATAAATACATTAAAAAGATAGGAGTATGGCTACCTGAATATTGCTGATGTCCAGAAAACTCACCCCCACACAGATTTTATTTATAATATTTAAGGTAGACCTGATGATGTAACCTATTATTACAGCTACACATAATTTTTCAGATTGTATCTTGATGATTTGCATTGTGATTTTACTCATAACTGCACCTAAAACCATTTCTCTCAACTTGCCTCTTGCCTGCTCTTTAGAGACTAAGCGCAGCTTTGCAGGACCACTGCTATCATTATCTCTGTGCCAGTGATTTTTTTTCCTGCCATCTTGATGAGTATTCTGGCTTTATTAATCAGAGAGGGCATGTCACCTTATTTTCCTGATATTTATCATCAGCTTTTAAAAGAGACTTACTGATTTTGAGCTTGTTAAAATCACTGCTAAAATCACTCTGTTGGGAGCAGATATATCTGTATTTCTTCAATGTCAACGTAGTTAATGTTTTATTCTACCTGGGAACACACCTAGCGTGTTAAAATTAAGAGGTAACCACTAGCCAATGGAACAGCAGATCTGTATGTGTACAGCAAAGAGTAGACTTAAGCTCCTTCTCCAGAGGATTCTGTTTTATGTGCACTGGGATCTGAATTTACTGCACTTACAATGCAGATGGCTCTGCCCATAAAGATATCAAGTCTCCAGGGCCTCCTTGATTCTTATGACAGCCCTGTTGTTGGTGTGTTCAAGGAGATACTGTTGTCTTCTCATGTTTGCTGAAACTAAGAATGATTTTGTTCTCTTAAGGAGAATAAAGTAATAATTTTAATGTGAAATTTCTGGGGTTATGACCTAATGGAATGTTATCCTTGACCCAATTTAGGATTTTTAGTTTTCTATTGGTCATACTGTTGAAATTACAAGCTGTATTTTCAGCAGTACTCAATCCCATCATGTATTATTGTTGTTGGAAGGAAAAGTATACCTTTGAAAATCAGAATATTTTACATCCATGCCTCCCCATGACATGAATTGTTCTAAAAATCTTCATATTTATTTGATGCATAAAATTGAGCTATTTTGATACTTTAAAGAGCTGATCCAAAATATAATTGAAACAGAATATACGCCTTTATGCTTTTGTATTGTTCCTTTAGTTGGGTTAGTGTTTTTCTGTCCCTTTGTCATTCTTTCAGTTCAAACTCATAAATATGCTCTGAACATCTCATTAACAGATTTTTGTGAAAATAAAAATTAAAGAAGTTGTCAAGCTAAGCATAACCATGCTAGTGTCTTGGAAGAGTTAAGTCAAGTGTGTTGAAACAACATTCTTTCTGCAGGAATGTGATGAGTCAGTTTAGACTCTAGTTAAAAATTTTAATTCTAGACAGAGTAACTGAAAATAATGGGGCTTGAACTGACTATTCAGTTATTTAATTAGCCTTTTCCATAGGACCAAGAGTTATATAGTCACTAGCATGGGCAGAAGTGTACTGAGTTTATTTTGAAACATTATGTAGAATATGTAACTCATTCATCAGGGCATACAATGTAGAAATGAGAAGATTTGCTGTGAGTAATTCATCACACAGAAAATAAATATTTTAGGCAATTTGAAAAAAAAAAAAAAAAAAAAAACCAAACTCAGACTAAACAAACCTTGCCTTGATACAGGTTAACCTTTTTTTTTAAACTTTTTTATTGTGTATGACAAAAGCGTTTATCTGGGAGAAAAAAAATCTCATTACGTAGCTTTTCTCAAGATAAATATGGATAAATTGGAAGTAAAGTGTATCTAGCTGGCTATATAACACATTGTTTATCAGCAAGTTTGCATAAAAACCTGCCAAGAAGGCTTATTAAGAAATTCCTAATCACTTGGAGATGACTGAACAAGACTGTTTAGCCTTGCTTATCAGTAGCACGATGGTTTAGTTTTATCTTACATCTGAACTCTTTCCTTTTTTTTTTTTTTCCTATTTCATTCTACTCTCCAGGACAAATCTCTGATTAATTTTCCTGTGTGTATCAGAAAATAATAAGTTACCTGCTTTAAGGAAATAATTAACAAGTGATTCGTGTCACTTAACTGTAACTCAGCAAATCTTCCCATAAAACTCTATGCTACAAAAATCCTTTAAGCCGTCTAACCTGGGAACACTTCATGACTATTGGGAATTTTCAAGAACAAGAGGAACTAAAGAATATTAAGTTAACATAGAAATACAAAACACTGAAGTGTACCTAAGAATAATTTGCATACCTAATAGTAAACCTTATCTGTTGCTATGTAAAAAGCAAAATTATCCTATTTTTTATCCTTCCCCCTATGAAAATGCACAATTTTCTAATAGTGCCTGCTAAGCCCAGATAGTGTTAGCAATTTTACTGTTAATCTGGGCACAAAGCAAGCACAGGAATGGATAGAATTGTGAAAATATAAATTTGCTACTAGCTCATAGAGAGAATCTGCACATGGACAATACAATGTCAAGAATTACTAGGATCCAGTATGTAGGAGGGACAATATCCACCTGTCAAATCAGTTTTTGTAGGTATACTCAATGATAATTCAGGAGGCAAATGCAGCTGTCACAAAAGCACTGAAAGGCAATTATTGTGTGTACATACATACATATACCCATACTTAAGACACATACATATAAACAAAGGTTTTAAGTCTGCATAACATTTGATATCTATGTATGTTAGAGCCTACTGTGGACAGCCTCCTGGAGCAGCTAGATAAGGCTTTACCTTTTAACTCCTGTACCTGGTATGCTATGCTTAGACTAGACTACACTAGACTAGAATAGTTCAGTTGGAAGGGACCTACAACGACCATCTAGTCCAGCTGCCTGACCAATTCAGGGCTTGCCAAAAGTTAAACCCTGTTATAAAGGGCATTATCCAAATGCCTCTTAAACTGGCTTGGGGCATCAATGGCTTCACTTGGAAGCCAGTTCCAGGATTTGACTATACTCTTGGTAAATAAATTCTCCCTAATGTCCAGTTTAAACCTCCCCTGGTGCAGCTTTGAACCATTCCCATGCATTCTTATCACTGGATACCAGGGAGAATAGATGAGCACCTCCCCTCTCCCTCCAATTCCCTCCTCAGAGGGAAGAAGCTGCAGAGAGCAGTGAGGTTACCCCTCAGCTGCCTTTTCAAGTGACTGTCATCACACTTCCACTTCACCATTAGCTGTCCCTCTAAACCTTCCCTTAGAAATGTGCTTCTTCAACAGGAACCGTCATGGCCTTGACTGTTTCATCACTCAGACACACTGCTCTCCATCAGCGTAGTTTCATAGCTACCAGTTGGCATTTCATGGTGGCCTGTATGCAGTGGTCTGTGCATGAACTCTTAGCAAGGAAATGGCTTTTGCTGGACTACTTCTTACTCTTCAGCAGCGGTATTATTTGGTGAAAGGCTGTCCCTATGCTAACCTAAAGGCTGAGAAATCACAAAATATTTT
The DNA here is from genome assembly GCF_000691845.1 of Merops nubicus. Lineage (NCBI taxonomy): Eukaryota > Metazoa > Chordata > Aves > Coraciiformes > Meropidae > Merops > Merops nubicus. The sequence continues at coordinate 14,816 of NW_008616341.1, forward strand.
TTTTTAAGTTATTAGCTGCTGATGTACAGTTATTACAGGTGTAATCCACCTCTCCTTAGTTGAAGAAACTCACTGCAACATGAGAATGAAAAGAATGTGAAATAATAAAAATAGCAAACAGTCAGATACACCACTGGTTTCACTAAACCATTGACAGAAAGCAGCACAGAACATCTGGAATATGTGGAAGATACTATCTTCATGATTTCAATCTCTGCAGATTGAGGGTGAATGTAATATGAGAATCATCCTGAAAACACAATTCTCTGTTAAAGAGAGGGTGTAACTAAGGGTTTGTGAACTGGAATGTGTTTTGTACTTTGTGAGATGCTACCCAAGTGCTACACTCACTGATATAAGTGTGCATGTGTAAGTGATAAAGTCAGATAAAACAGATAGCTTTGTTTACCTTGACCTTAAGTAGTGGATGTAACATCTGCCCTTTGCATATGACACCATTATATTACTGTTGCTATGCTAGTAGCATATTCTCTCAATGACAATGTTGTATATAGTGAATAAATCATTTATCCTTTTACAATACGCTGCAGAGAATGATATTTGGAGTAGAGAGGATCTGAAAATGGGATACATCCTCAGCCAGTGTTAATTATCTTCAAAATTATCCTGCAGCAACTATTGTTCAGGCTCAAAATATTTTAGCGCTTTTGTATTCCTTTGATACTTCTGCTTAAGTACACACAGGGGAAGGACTCCAGTGGATGCAAGATTAAAATTGTAAATTGCACTTCATAGAATCTGGAGTATCAAATCTCTTACTCAGTTTTGAAACATTTCGTCACTATTTTGGGATTATTTCCAGCTCGAAAAACATGCTAAACAGACTGGATTCATAGTGTTTGAGACGTTAGAAGCCAGATGTTCTTTTTTTTTCCTGTTTATTCATATTCATGGCTCTTGAACTTGTAGCTGAGTGTTCCAAAAAGGGGGTGCTTTATGAAGTCAAAAACATAAATATAAAGACAATTCAGATCTTGCAATAATGGTCTGTTCCCTGTTAGGCCAAAATGAAAAAGAAAGAAAAAACAACCTTCACAATAACTTATTAAAGAAAGCTATCTATTTTTGCTCTATGATGCAGTGGAGATCAAGATAATGAATCACCAATTCAAAGGCAAAAAGAAGCAGATTCAATATGTGCAAGAATCTCATTTTTATGGAATGCTTAGGGTGGTCTAAGTGTCTAAAAATGTGTGTAATGGGAACAGGCTTAACCTAGATTTCACAGAAAGATTTGTACTTATGTTTCACCTTGTATGATTTGTTACATCTAATTTTACCATCTTGCTATGAAAGTGTGCCATGAAAACCTGTTGTTCAGTTCTGGTGCTGTTTTTGCTTTTCTAGTATTTTATTTAGCCACTATATTTTTAGTCAGTCATATTTAAACAAAGTCAAAAGGAAGATGAAGAATGAAAAGACACAGAAGCATCTATGTGCCATAAATTTACTCAGTAAAGCCAATAGTTGATGCTAGGTTTGAGAAGTGTGTATGAAATGATGTCTTTGATCATCTTAGTGGAAACAGTTGTTGTGCTGTGAATTTACTCTCATGATTCACAAAATTGCTCAGAAAAATCCTTTAACATTAACCAGCTCAAAGGCAACTTTGTCCCTGTTTGCCTCTGAACTTTTTTTTTTCCTTTCTTTTTTTTTGGGGGGGGAAGGAGGCGTTGGCATGGGGGCAGGGGCAGGAATGGCATGACTATGTTAAGAGACTTGCTGTAATCTTTTATAGTTGTAGAGGCCTGTAGTCATGTTTCCATCATGGTATTTAGGTCTTAAGCATCAAAGGCTATTTATTTTCCAAGAAGTCTAAGAAGCTTGGTAACACGAATGTAGATTTTATCATTAATTTTTATTTTTGTAGTAGTACAGAGTTACAAATTTTTTCATGTCAAACATGTTATAATTTTATGTAGTAGACTATAACCAAACATTTCCCAGTCATTACTCATGGACCATTTATGAAATATTTAGGAGTGGTAGCAGAGTGTGGTTTACCTCCAGGCAGGAGCTTGGCACCACGAGGCCGCTCGCTCACCGCACTGCCTCCCCCAAACCCGAGGGAGGAACGGGGGAAAAAATACAAAACCCCGTGGGCTGAGA
>NW_008616342.1:0-319 GCF_000691845.1 Merops nubicus
AAACCCCTCCCTAACCCCCCAAAACCCCCCTTTGACTCCCCTGAGCCCCCCGGGTGGGGTCTGGAGCAGCACCCAGGGGTGGCACCCCCTAGAACACCCAGGAAATACAGAACCCCTTTCTTCTAGCACACTAAAAAAGGGGGGGACCCACCTTTAGGACCCCCCCAACCCCCTCCCTGTGAAGGCCCGAGCCATGAGTGTTTGTCTCAGAGATCCCCTTGGATGGCGGCCTGCACGTGTGTGTGAAATCTGTGCAATATTCGTGTCACAATAAAATCCCATCGGGGCCATGGTGAGGGGTGGGTCTGTTGGGTTTGTC
>NW_008616343.1:0-1194 GCF_000691845.1 Merops nubicus
CTGTGATTGCACCCAAAGGTGTTTTGTCTTCCCTCTGAAATCCCCAAGGAAAGCTGCCCCCAGAGCCCTCCAGCAAGGTGGGTCAGGAGGCAAGGCAATACCCCAGGGATTTACCTCCAGGGTTTGGGGGGCAGGAACTCCCCAGGGCTCAGACCCTCGAGCACTGGCTGAGGCTGGGCAGGGGGGGCAAGGCAGTGCCTGGCTCCAGGGTCAGGGACGGGCGACCAGGCAAGATGGGGGATACGTGGAGCATCCTCAGGCTCTGGTCACGGCAGCCACACAGCGTCCCTGGTGATGGAAAGGTCTCAAACCCAAAATCTCATTCTCAGACTGCTTTGGTTTGGGTAATAGAGTCACCAAATGGGACCCAGACCCAAGCAGGGGGATTCTCTCTCCTGCACCAGGGTGATTTCCACAACACTGGCATAGCCAAAGGAGCTTATGGCTCACATCTGCCATCCTTGGAGCAGAGTTTTGGTGCTGGGCTGAAGGCAAAGCCACCAAATTTCCCATATCCAAATTTCCTCCAACTCAGAGAAAGGCATCACCTGAGCAGTGCCTGCACCAGGGTGACCCGGACCATGGCAGCCCCTCTCCCCTCTCTGGTGTGGGTCAACTCAGCTGGACCCCCCCTCCAACAGGTAATTCCCATTGGAGCTTTGCTGTGGTGGGGGCAGAGGGGGGGCTGTGACCCCCCCCAGGTTCCATCCACAGGGAACTGGCCTCAGGGCTTCCCTGTGCACAGCCCCCAGCTCCCCCAGGACACAGAAATCAGAATTTCCTCCTCTATTCACACTGACCTTTTCAAAAATACAGCAAAATTGGCTCTCCTCACCTTGCTAGAACTCCACGAGTAACAAATCTGGGGGGAATGGAATGAATTTTAAGAAAAGCAAAGAAAACAACCCAGAAACCCCCCATCTCCCCAGCAGCAGTGTCTCTCAGCCATGGGCCACAGTGGGGCCATTCACCTGACCCAGTGCAGGACCCACCTTTGCTCCTTGTTACCCCCTTACGTGGAGCTCAGAGCCCTGTGCAGGATGCAGCCCCATCCCATCTGATGCAGCCACGTAGGAAAATATTAAACCTTCCATCCTGGAGGGATCAGAGGTAGATAAAGCCTGAGTGAGGCAACCTGTGGCCAAGAGCTGGGTGCACTCACAGCCAAGCAGCCTGGGCTGCCCCCCCAGCAGC
>NW_008616344.1:0-560 GCF_000691845.1 Merops nubicus
CACCTGGAGCACCTCCTCCCCCTCTTTCCTCACTGACCTTGGCAGCAAATTTTCCCCCTTCTTACAAATGTAATTGCAGACATGCTACCACCATCACTGATGGGCTTGAACTTTGCCAACAGTGGGTCCATCTTGGAATCAGTTGGCATTGGCTCCGTCAGACATAGAGGAAGCTTCTAGCAGCTTCTCAAAGAAGTCACCCCTGTAGCCCTCCTCCTACCAAAACCTTGCCACACAAGCCAAATTCATTCCACCCCTCGCCTTTGTGAATCACATATTTAAGAATTATCATTAAAATCCACATTCATCAAACAAACTTCACTCACATCAACAAAAAACAAAATAACATCATCACAACACTGAATGAAAGTGGACAATTTACACAAAATCCATCCTTTTCTCTTTCACCACAATTACAACCAAAATTCCCTATGATCATTCTGCTCTCCAACATTGCTCAATCCATGTTTTGCTTGTTACCTCTTCTAGTTACTATCCTTATCTCAAATTCCTCATGCCTCACATTGGGTGCCAAAAAGAACCATGGCGGGTTGACTCTA
>NW_008616345.1:0-224 GCF_000691845.1 Merops nubicus
GCCGTAGCGACGAGTATCCCTCCACCTCAGCCAAAAGCCTTCCAGCTTAAAAGGCAGCATGATGATTTAGTATTATTAATCAGCTTTGATATGTCCGAAATGTTTTCTGGAGTCCAGATTCCTGCTCCCACACACCCACATGAGGGCCCCGACCCCCACCCGCTGCCGCTCCACGTCCCAGCGCCGGAGAGAGCTCTGGGAATGAGCCAGGGCAGAGAAGGAAC
>NW_008616346.1:0-277 GCF_000691845.1 Merops nubicus
TTTTTTTTTATTTTTTTCTCCTTTTTTCCCTTTTTTCTTTTCCTTATTTTCCTTTTTTCTTTTCCTTTTTCCCCCTTTTCTTTTTATTCCATTTCCCATTTTTCTTTTTTTTCCTTCTTTTCCTTTTTTATTTTCTCTTTATTTGCTTTTTAACTCTCTTTTTATTTTCTTTTTTGCTTTCTTTTTTCTCCTTTTTTTAATTTTTTTCAATTTTTTCCTTTTTTTCCCCCTTTTTTTTAATTTTTTCTCAATTTTTTTCCTTTTTTTCTCCATATTA
>NW_008616347.1:0-349 GCF_000691845.1 Merops nubicus
GCTCTGTGGCATGGGGAAGGGTGTCCCACGGGTGCTTTGCTTCTCTTTTGGGGGTCGGTGCACCCTGTACGGGACGAGTACAGTGCTCTTCCCCCGTGTGGGCTTTCCCGGCAGGAGGGTGCTCGGGTGTCGTGTAAGCTGGGAGCACCCATTCTGCAGGCATCACTTTGGCAGCCACAGAGGCAGGTACATCCTGCCATTCCTCGGCTCTCCACACCCGTGTCCCACCCAGATTTGGGGTCAATCACCCCAGGGAGCACTTAGCTGCATGCCCTGGGTGCTGCGGGCAGGACCACCTGGGGCCTGAGTGGCAGGGCTAGGGCCGTGCACCCACAGGTGGGTCAGGTGC
>NW_008616347.1:402-1354 GCF_000691845.1 Merops nubicus
TGCCGCCTCCAAAGGATGTGCCGCTTTCTGCATCTCCAGCTCCCATTGCCATAGCAACAGATTCGGAGCTTGGGTACCCGCGATGCTGGCTCTGCATCCCGCGCTACCATCCTGCCCGCGGCCCTCGCTGCTGGGCCCCAAGTGCTGCCGGCACGGCACGGCAGGGCACAGGTGGGGTTTTGGGAGCTTTAGCACAGGGTGATGGGAGCCTCCAGAATTGTGCCAGCATCACGGCACGGTGTCCTGCTTTGGGCCTGTCCAAGGGGACTGAGGTGGCCCCAGGAGCCCTGTCTCCTCCTGAGCCATCAGAAAATAACATCAGCTGAAACTTCCTCCTGGTAACAGGGTGGGAAAGGGGAAAAAAAAATCAATTTATAAATCACTTTATAAAGCACTTTCAAGGGAAGGACCAATTTCGTTTTGCTGGGAAGCTTTAGATCAGGGTCTGGTTTTGAAGGGTTCGTAGCAGGAAAGCAAGGGGCAAAACATTTGTGAAGGGCCGGAGGAGCTGGAGAGTGCCCATGTCGGAATCCTGCCCGCTGCCGGTGATGGGAGGGCTGGCACCACCGAACTGTGGTGCCACGTGCCCAGGGCTGTGGTGGGGCTGGGGAGCTGAGGCTGGTGTAACTCACTGCACGTGTGATGGGGTGTGACAATGCTTCACTTGGACAAGCCCTGGATACAGAAACATCACCATGGGGCAAAACTGGGTTGTGAAATGGAAAAGGGTCTGTCTGCCTCTGCTCGCCTCCCCTCACGGGTGCTCCGGGCTCTGCACTAGCCCTGGCTACTTAATAAATCATTAATGATCCGCAAACAAGGGCCAGAAGGGCTGGCTTGTGGCCGTGCCGGCAGCCCAGGCAGAGTGGCCTGATGCCACGGGGATGGCCACACATTGGTGGGGCTGGGAGTGCGGTGTCTTGCAGCACCCAGGGAGTGCAAGCAGCCGCAG
>NW_008616348.1:0-264 GCF_000691845.1 Merops nubicus
GGTGGGGGGAAAGGATCCAGTGGGGAAAGGGATCCGGTGGGGAAGGGATCGGGGGGGGAAGGATCCAGTGGGGGAAGGATCCAGGGGGAAAGGATCCAATGGAGAAGAATCCAGTGGGAAAAGGATCCGGTGGGGAAAGGATCTGGTGGGAAAAGGATCAAATGGGGAAAGGATCCAGTGGGGAAGGGATCAAGTGGGGAAGGGATCTGGTGGGAAAGGGATCCAGTGGGTAAAAGGATCCAATGGGGAAAGGATCCCGGAGGG
>NW_008616349.1:0-690 GCF_000691845.1 Merops nubicus
GCTCAGCTGGTGCTATCTGCAGCTGGGGATCTCCGGCGCCGGCACCGCGGCCGCCCCCAACTTCCGCCTCTACTGCCTGGGGCGCTTCCTGGCGGGCCTGGCCATGGCCGGCGTGTCCCTCAACTCCGCCTCGCTCTGTGAGCCCCCGGCCACCATTGACTCATGGGAGGGTCCCAGTGTCCACCCCTGACCCATGGGAGGGTCCCAGTGTCCAACCAACCACCCTTGACCCATGGGAGAAACTCTTGGTTGCAACCCAACCACCCCCAACCCATGGGAGGGAGCCAAAGTCCACCCCGACCACCCTGGCCCATGGGAGAGACTCTTGGTTCCAACCCAACCACTGTTGACCCGTGGGAGGGTCCCAATGTCCACCCCTGGCCCAGGGGAGGGTCCCAGTGTCCACCCCTGACCACCCCTGGCCCATGGGAGGGTCCCAGTGTCCACCCCTGACCACCCCTGGCCCATGGGAGGGTCCCAGTGTCCACCCCTGACCACCCCTGGCCCATGGGAGGGTCCCAGTGTCCACCCCTGACCACCCCTGGCCCATGGGAGGGTCCCAGTGTCCACCCCTGACCACCCCTGGCCCATGGGAGAGACTCTTGGTTCCAACCCAACCACTGTTGACCCGTGGGAGGGTCCCAATGTCCACCCCTGGCCCAGGGGAGGGTCCCAATGTCCACCCCTGAC
>NW_008616350.1:0-201 GCF_000691845.1 Merops nubicus
TCTGGCCAGCACAGGGCTGCACGCTGCCAAGCTGCCCCACGACTGCCCCCAGGCCCAGGCAGCCCCTCCCTTGTCCCGTGTCCCTGTCCCGTCGATGCAAGTGGCAGCGTGAACAGAGCAGAGTTACCCCCACGGGGACACAGCACTGGGGACATCGTGGTGGCTCAGCCTGGCCATGCCCATGGCCCCCAGCCCGAACCA
>NW_008616351.1:0-13336 GCF_000691845.1 Merops nubicus
CGACCCCCCGCAGGCCTGCGAGCCCGAGCCCTGCCCCCTCGCCGAGGGCGGGCTGGCCAGGAAACGGGGCAGGAAGAAAGGAACCAAAAACAAGCCCAAAGCGAGCGGCGGCGTGGATCTGGAGTCCAGCGGGGAGTTTGCCAGCGTGGAGAAGATGCTGGCTACCACAGACACTAACAAATTCAGCCCGTTCCTGCAGCCCGCCGACAGCTTCAAGGAGGAAGGCGGCAGGAACGGGACGAGCGAGGACGAGAAGGAGGCCGCGGAAGATCAGCTGCTGAGGGGGAAGAGGAACGCCTTCCCGGACTGCCTCCAGAACATCCCCTGTCCCTACTGTCCCCAGGTCTTCCCCTGGGCGAGTTCCCTGCAGCGGCACATCCTCACTCACACAGGTAAGGCCACCTTGTTGCTCACGGGGGACTGTCCCCCCTGAGGATGTTCCTCAGAGGGGAATCTTCCTTTCTTGTCCTCTCTCTGATACCTGAGAGGGATTTAATCATTTTTTTCCCCAACGTTGTTTTGCTGATGGATGGTGCGTGGCGGTGAATTTTTCAGCAGTGGAATAATCTCCACCTTTGAGGATCAAATTAACCCCTTGACTTCAGTGTGTAGCTGGGAGAGGACTCTGGTTTTGGGTTTTCTGTTGTGCTTCTCGTATCTTGAAGGCCTGTGGTGAACATTTCCTCGTGCTCTGTGTGGTTGGTTGGGCTGCTTCCAGTGGCTCTTGGTCTTGCATCCGTCGTGAGAAAAAGACCCATAAAAATAAGGGCAAATAAGCACAGAACTGTGGCAGGAAAAGAAAATAATAGAGGGGTTAGCAATTTTTTCTTGTGGTGGCCCTTCTTTGACAGATCAAAGGAGGAGGATGTGAGAAACATCAACTCTAGCATCACGTTGTAGTAGCTTGCCTCTAGGAAAGGTTCCTTCTCAGTGGTACAGCTAAAGGTGGGCTTGGAGACATGCATGGAACCTTTAATATCGTGCCACTCCATAACCTCCAACCTGGTGTACACAAAAGGAGGGGTTGGGGAGGAAGATTTCTTGGAGTTTTGAGGGTATTTTTCATTCTTGGCTCTAAAGGAAATAGTGCATTGGACAGAGCCCTGATTTGAAGCTCACCCCTCGTTCCACCCACGCTGTAAGGAGGTAATTAGCAGAGTCTCATCCTGCTAGGAGAGAGAGGGGACAGAGCTCTGCTGGCTGTGGCTCCCTGTCAAGTCAGTCACAGTTGTTGATATGATTTGCTTCATTAAACAAGCTCAACTTCTGGCTTAAAGAGTAAAAATTGGGGATATTTGTAAGAAACGCAGGGAATTGAGTACAGCCACAGGAAGGAGAACTCATGTTTCTGAAAGAGGTGGAGTTTTCTGGAGCAACTGAGGGGTGTCTGTGCTGAAGAGGGAAACCTGGAGAGGTTATCTAGGAGGTTTGAAGGGAATCTGAGCTGTGGAGCAGTCTCTGTTGGAGTTCACTTTGGGTGACACGAGGACGTAACTTGAAAGGTATCAATGCAACACTGAGGCTATTGTTTTCTGGCCCACAGAGACCAAATTATTTCATCTTATTAAGCGTACAGTTTACTTTCCATGGTGAAGGAGAGCTCTTTATCTGTATCAATTGTTTTCTAACACCCTGCTCTCCAAAAAAAATATATAGTTGCTGAACAATCGTTCATGAGACAGAAAACAATAGGGAGGCTTTTCCCAGACCAAGGGCTTTGACCTGTTTATGGATGGCAGACTTCCAAGGTAGCAGCACTGGTGTGAACCCTTAATGAAGCCAGGAAAATGCACTGGGCCATGAGTTACACTGGTAAAACTTGTCTCCCCTACCACCACCAGGCTTGGAAGGAGATGCTGTCCTTCCAGAAAGCCTGTGCTGTAGTCCCCACGTGGAAGGGAGATGATCATAGCTGGATCCAAGATCTTTGGTGGCCCTGTGGCAGCAGCAGTGGTCAGATCCTGGTTGGTTGTTGGCTCCAGCAGTGATAACACTGAGCTCTTTTCTCATCATCATCATCATCAGTGCTGAGGGAGACTTGTGCTGGAGGACACAGCTCTGAGTGGCCTTGGGGCATCTCCTTTCAGGTGACAGTGGCTGTTTCTAAACTGGGAGTGTGCAGCAGCTCCCCTGCAGCAGTGGCACAGATGAGGCTCTCTGGGGGAGAGGTGGAAAGGTGGAGGAGGCTGAGGCTGGGGACGTGGAGGCCAGGCAGGCACCAGGATGCAGGCAGGTGGAGCAAGCCCTGTGATTTTGTGGTGGGTGTCAGGTGCTGGGACATGGGAGGAGTTTGGCAGGTGCATGGTAGATAGACACAGCAGTTTGTTGGGTGTGTTTTCTGGGGGGGTGAGTTGGTTTCCTGATGGATACAGCTATGAAAGGAGGGTTGTGAAGATGCTGAGGGGAGTGGAGCATCTCTGATGAGGAAGGGATGAGAGCTTTGATCTGTTCAGCCTGCAGAAGACCAAGAGGGGATCTGATCAATGCTGATCAAGATCTAAAGAGCAGGGGGCAAGAGGATGAGACCAGACTCTGGTCAGTGGTGCCCAGCAACAGGACAAGGGGCAACGGGCACCAACGGGAACCCAGGAGGTTCCATTTGAACAGAAGAAAAAACTTCTTTGGTGTGAGGGTGCAGAGCCTGGAGCAGCTGCCCAGAGAGGCTGTGGAGTCTCCTGCTCTGGAGAGATCCCAAACCCCCCTGGATGCCACCCTGGGCACCCTGCTGTGGGTGAGCTGCTGGAGCAGGGGGGTGGATGAGATGATCTCCAGAGGTCCCTTCCCACCCCACCATGCTGGGCTTGTGTCGTGGTGCAACACACCATCTCTGTCCCCACCTCCTGTGCAGGCAGAGACTTTTTGGGTAGCTCTGGTTTTAAAAGGAGACAAAAAATTTTCTATTTGCTAATCAGATGGTAAAGAGAGAAGGGAAACTGTTGTCTGGGCCTGATGGCTGCTCCCTGGTGTGGGGGGAGAAGGGACCAAGAGACTCTTATGAGTGGAGCAGATGAGTCTTGGTGATCTCTTCCTACACTGTGTGTTTTGGGTGTCTGCTCCACAGGGAATCACTGCAGGAAGCTGGTCCATGCTCCCAGATTTCTGTCCTGTGCTGCTAGCAAGAAACAAGGCAGCCCTCTGAGCTCAGGAGGAGCAAGTAGCTCTTCTCCATCCATTGGTAGGGAAGTTATTACTGGAGGGTAATTTATATAAGCTGTCTAAGCTAATGAGGAGTGAGCATGGTTGAGGAGAAGGTGTGTAATTCTGAGCACTTAAGTAGGATCTCTTTATTACCAGTTTTAAACTGCAGGAGTGTCTTTCATGTTCTGTAGAACTTAAGACATGGAGGACTCCTTCCAGTTGGTGTCAAGGTCGTGTTGACCTTGTCTGAAAGCACAAAACCACAGATGCTCCCAGCACCCCCCATCCCTCGTGCAACCAAAAGGCTCTCCCATGAAAGCTTCCACCCTGCTGACTCCTCCCTCAACACCACAGGGTGCTTTTTAAATCCAAAAGCTTTTCCCTGAAGAAGTGTCCACCTTCCTCACTGGTTTGTATGGAATGCAAAGCCCACGAGCTGGGCACTGAGGATTTGGTGTGACTTGGGTTTATCCAGTCTGTAACCCAGTTTTGTTTGGACATGCTTCAACAGTTGCTTTTAATTCTTTATCCTGATGTCTTTATTGCTTAATTTACTCTTCTATGTTCAAGTCTGTTTGCTTTTCTTTTTATTCTTCTCTACTGATTCTTTTTTCAGAGTAGCTTCAAGAGAAAATTATAATAATGACCTTTTTTGGCCATCAGTTTACTCTAGATAACCTGAATCTGTTCTAAAAAAAATATCACTTGAGGGTATTTTCAGATGCTGCCAGATCTTACTTGGCCTGAGACTGTTTTTTGTAGAAAGTGGGATTTCTCTTGATTATTTAGATGACCTCTTACATTGAAAAAGACTCCTGTCAGATGCCTGGCTTCCATGGAGTGTCCAGCCTAGACTAGACTTGCTGGGCTGCTCCCCAAATTCCTCAGTTTTGAGTCAATATGGAAGCACAGATGTGTTTTAATCCAGGCCATGACCATTCTTATAGGAAAAAAAGACAATTTAAATAAAAAAATCAAACAAATCTTGCATTGCACTTAAACAGATTGTTGAGGTTACCCTGAGAGTATTTGATGAGAGGAGCAGTTGCCTTTAAGAGCCTCACACAGGGAGCAGAGAATTCTGCTTTTTTTTTTTTTGAACAACCTTTTTTGGTGCCTTTTCAAGGTGAGATTTTTGGGAAGCAGTCTGGTTTCCATTTGGGAATAGGGCTGTGACTTGGGGTGGGAGGAGTGGAGTCTGCCTAGCAAGCAGGAGTTTTGTTTGGGTTTCTAGACCTCCAAACCAGGACGTTTGTGTAGAGAGGAGAATATCTTATCTCTTCTAAGTATTGGTCTGTGTGACAAACATTTGGTCAATAGGAAAGTTTTCAAGGCTGAAAATATGAGAAAATTGTGACCTGAGATGCAGGTTGAGTTTCAAGTCATTAATCCCCAGCTAATCCTGTCATTGCATGCTTGAAAAGAAACGTGGAAAGGAATTGGGCTATCCTAAAGCAAAAGGATTTCTGCTCAGCTTTGAAGTCCTGTTTTGTGTTTGCACTGTGAAGGAAACCCAAGAGAAGTGCAGAAAGTGGTGGTGTTCATGACCCTAAATTTAGGGTTGAATTAGCAGGCACCTAAAAAGAAAGAGTGACTTGCTAGCTTGCAGAAAGCAGCTCCTTGATGCTCCTAAAAAACCTCTGTTGACACTGGAAGAAAATGATGAGAAAGAAAGATCTGTGAGATGTGGGGAATCCCTCCTCCTGGTTGAGATGTCAGAACAGAACCAACTTGTAGAAGGTTAAGGTGAGAAACCCACAGAGCTGTCTCAGAGAAGCTGCTGCCTGGGGGTGGGAGGGTTGCGTGTGTCCAGAGGTTTTGGGTGTTAGGTGGGAGGTGTGACAAGAGCTGATCTCCTTTGGTGAGTAATTCTCCTCAGAGTCTCTTTCTTCATCACCAGGATGTCTTGCAGGACTGCTTTCCTCACTGCACTCCATGATCCTGGCTTCTCTTTCAACTCACCCTGCCCTGGGTCCCTTTTTCTGGTCATTTAAATGAATTACAGACATGAAGAACTTTCTCCTGTGGGGAAATAATTGATTTCTTATTTGATATAAGGGGCTTGATTCCATGGGGAGGTGCCTCATGGCTCTGATGGAAGTTGTCTGAAGTTCACAGAGGTGTAGAAAGCTCAGGAGTGAGCCTGCTGTTGAGGAGCTTGCAGTCAGGATGCTGTAGCTGGTCACCAAGGAGGAAAAGGAAAAGAAAAACCACAAACCAAAGGTTTCTTATTCCACATTGCCCTAGGTTGCCCAGAGAGGTGGTCGCTGCCCCATCCCTGGAACCATCCCAGGGGAGGTTGGACCAAGCTCTGAGCAACCTGCTCAGAAGTTGGCTCCATGTGTCAGAGCAGCTCAAATTCCACAGGAGCTGCTGCCTCCAGGGAGCTGCTGATCAGACACAGGAGCCTGCACAAGGTTTTCCTCTTCCACTTCCAGGCTCTGGTTCATCAGGGGGGGGTTCTGCCATCTTCCCAGCCTTCCTCCTCCTCCTCCTCCTCCTCCCAGTGCAGCAGGTTGCCTCGCAGTGATTCAGATGCAGCAATACAGGTCTCCCTACTAGTCTGGCATCCAAATCTGCCCTGCTGGGGACGTGTCAGGACGTGATTTGATCTTGCCTATCACCAAGAGGCTGGAGTTGCCTCGTTGCCATGTTAACAGCCTGTACCCTCACGGGGCTGCAGCTCCTCCTGCCCCTGCAGACACCAGATGGCTGAGAGGAAGACTCATGTTATAACACGATCCCCTCCCAGCACAAAGATCTGCAGAAAAGGCTCTGGGAGTGCTCCCCTCTGATGGGCCTCACAGAGCAGAGCTAGAACATCTCACTAGGGCCTGTGGAAAGGCTCCTGGTGTGGTCAGAGGGATCCCAGCCCAGCAGATGAGCAGGACTTGGGTGGAATGTGTTTTGGCTGGGCTGGGCAGAGTGGTTCAACCTGCCCCCAGCAGACAGAGCCTTGGGCCACAGTTGGAGGACATAAAATGCTTCTGGGCCATACTGGCTCGACCTGTTCATCCCCACAGCTGTAGCTGACCCAGCTGCCCAAGAGAAGGAAGAGGCCAAGGGGAGGGACCAGCAGTGGGGGGGGATCAGCTCCCAGAACAGCCCAAAAAGAGCACGTGGCTGCAGCTGAGGTGTGGGCTTGGCAGCCTCTCCTGGGAGGTGCTGGAGGAGAGGTGCTGCTGAAGTTGGCTTCTCTCTCAGAGGCTTTGTGTCTTCAGACAGCAGCTTTAGGCAGTGAGGAAAGAGTCTGGATCCTGGGCTCTCCTCCTGAGCCCCTGCTCTTTGGAGCACAGCTTGGTAACTGCCTTCAACAAGTGGTGTTGAACCCTTCAGCAGCTTTGGACTTGTGGTCTCCCTCCATTGTCCAAAAAAAACCACCCAGATTTCAAAATCCATGGGAGTCAATTAATGACCTGAAACCATTGCTTAGTTTAAAGCAGGGCTGTTTCTCTGCTGGTTTTAAAACTTTCCTACAAGGTGTCAGTGCAGTTCAACAGGGTGTCTGTCCCCTGCAGCAAGTGTACAGAGAGCTTTGTTTGGTCTCATTTCAAACCAAAACAAACCCAGGATGATGGTTTTTGAATGGGATGTGGAGACCAAGAGGCTGAGTAAGTGATGGGGCTGGCTGGAGAAGAAGGGGATGGTGTGAAGCCAGCTGAGGACACCTCACCCAGTTGGAGCCAGGGAGACCTGTAGCAGCAAGGCCATGGTGGAGCAACTTGCATCACTTTGGAGCAGCCCTGCCTGTGTCTCCTCAGGGCTTTCTGCCTGCTCCCCACTTGCAACCAGCTCCAAGACGTGGGCTGGGGATGGGGCAAGGGTTGATTATCTCTTAAGTAACACAGAAGGAGACTTTGCTAAGGGAGGGATCTTGCCCCTGGTGTGAGAGGGTTGGACACAACTGCTCGGTGTTGGCTGGGCAGGGATTGACAAACTAAACCCAGGGAGTTTTCCAGTTAGAGTTGAGCAGAATTCATCTTTCCTCTAGATACCCACCACTCTGTGATCCCTCCAGAAACCACCTGAGCCACGGGTATAGGAGGGGATTTGGTGTTTTTCCAAACTCTTTGTACCTCTGAAGTACATCTGTGGGTCTTTCCTGCAGGGCAGAGGGCTTGCTGATCCTGTGGCTGGCTCTGCATCCAGCTGCCTTTCTTCCAAAGGGTGGGATTCACCTTCAGCTGGAGTCTGGGGGTTCCCCCTGCTCACCCCTCAGTGCAGATTTCCACTTGGTGGCTGCAGTCAGAGCAAGTCCTGAGCACTTCTCCTTGTGTTGGTGACTTCAGGGGTTCTCTTGAAGGTCCTGGGGGGTTCACACCTTGTGTCAAAGGCAAAAAGTGTTGTGGTTTTTTTAATCCAGAATTGTTTTTCTCCTTTTCCCTTAGATGTACTCAGTTCTATTTACTGGGATTAATCCTTCCCTCTCTCAAAACTTAATTTCAAAAGTCACACAGGTACAACCAAGGGCTAATTAGGACTCGTCTGAGCTAATGAAGGGGGCTGATTTTTCCTGTTTAGAGTGTTTCCAATGACAATGGACAAAAATAAGCTCCCAGGTTGTGCAAGTTGATTCCACAGGTTGGAAAGATGTTCAGCAGCTGGTGGCTGGAAGGAGAAGCAGCCTCGTGTGAGTGGGGCCCAAAAAAATCCCAAATTTACCGGGCTGCTACCACCTAGTGGTGGCTGCCTCTGTCAGAACCCGTGAGAGGAGCAGGGGTTATTTCAGTTAACGTGGGGAAAAAGAGGAAAGAAACCCTTGGCTCATCTGGCAGGTAGTGCCAACTGCTTGTCCAACAGCCATTTCCAGGGCTGCAGTTGGGAGCGTTGCTCCTCTGCTGGGTTTTGGGCTCTCAGGAATGCTCAGCAGTAAATCCTTGCTTTAAAGTCACAGCACTGCCTCTTTTACAACCCCCTGGTCTACCTAGTGACTCCTTAGCATCTCCAGCTCTGCTCCTTGTTCCACCTTAGATCCAGGAAATAAAAGAAAACCATGGGAAAACAATCAAACCAACAACCTCCCCACCTCGATCTGCATCTGCTCTTTTCTCTGAAACTTTCCCCCTCTGGAGTCTCCCTTGGCAGTTTGGTTTGTGTCTGCAGCAGAGCAGTTTCCTCCTCTTTCCAAAAAAATTTTTTTCTTGCTACCTATAAAAAGCTTGTGTGGAATCTTCTGAGCAAAAACTGCAGCTTGAATCTTAAATAGAGGTCAGCAAAACAGCCTTTTCTTTCCACAGCTGGGAGGGAAAAGGAGTTTGGCCACGGCTGTAGAGTGGTTTCTTTCATGCAAATGGAAAAGTTTTGGGGTTCTCAGATGGAGTCCTTGAGGTTTTGCTTATGAATATGTCTCCTGAGAAGGTTGTTTTTTTCCCAGGAGCTGAGGAGGCAGCAGCAGAGCTCCGGGGGGGTTGCTTGGTGTTGCCTTCCTCCACGTGTCCTCCCCTCCCTCCTCGTCTCCTCTCTCCCCCTGACCTTTGAATTGGCATCACCAACTAGTGTCACCTCCTTACCCTCCCTTTGGGGGAGTGGCACCAGCTCTGGCTGCCCGTGAGGAGGTGATTTGCTCTGCTGCCAGGGTTGCTGAAGTGGTGGTGGGTGGGAGCCTTGGCAAGGAGACCTCTCCACCCCTGGGCCTCTCAACAAACGGGCTGGAAAGTGCTTTACAGGCAGAGTAAGTGAAAGAGGAGGAAGGGGTGAGAGAAATGGCAGGGCTTTGCCTCACACCCTGCCCTCCTCACCACCTAGATGCAAGTCTCCTTCTCTGGAGACACTCCAAACCCACCCAGAGGCGTTCCTGGGGACTCTGCTGGAGCAGGGAGGTTGGACAAGGTGATCTCCAGAGGTCCCTTCCCACCCCCACCGTGCTGGGATCCTGTGACTGCTCTGTGCTGTAGACCAGCAGAGTTCTGGGAGCAGGAATCACCCATCTGAGAGGAGCTCGGCCTCACTGGAGGGGTCTTTGCCCAAATCTGGACTCCTCCTCCTTGTGAAAGGTCCAGGCCTGCTGGAGTGGCATGTCCAGCAGTGTTTCTGTTGCATGCAGATGCATGGAAGAGGGGGAAAAACCAGTCTCACAGCCAAGCCTGAGCTGTGCTGAGTGCACAGGGGAGCTGCCAGGGTGAGGCTGCCCTTGGACTGTGGCAGAGACCCCCCCAGCCCTCACAAGGGTGTCTTCACTTCCAGCCTTCCCACACCTTCCTCCCCAGCTCCCTGCTGCTCTCCCAGTCAGGCTGCCACAGAGCTGGGCTGCTTCTCACCCACCCCCAGAGAGCTGTGCAGCTGCTGAAAACACTGGGGACAGACTTCTGGGCAGGACCTGTTGTGCCAGGACAAGGGGGGATGGCTTTGACCATCCCTGCTGACTGCAGAGGGCATGGACTAGGTGACCTTTGAAGGTCCCTTCCCACCCAAACCAGTGTGTGATTCTGGAATGCCCTTACCCTGAAGGGCAAGGTGATTGTGGGGTCTCTTCAGGCCAACACAAACCTGCTCTGGGGTGGAGAAGACCCCCTGTGAATGCTGGGGCCCTGCAAGGGCTGGGGTGGGAGCAGTCTCTAATCATCTCTGGGTTCTGGAGCAGAGCCTCCCCTTTGTTATTACCCATCAGTGTCCCAGCTCCATTTTAAGGGACTTCTTTTTTTGTCTGTAGTAGCTCTTTTCTTCTTTTTTTTTGCCTTCATATAACCAAGACAGAATCAAAGAGTCAAAACTCAAGTGGAGATTCACAGGGCACTTGTAGGTGACCTTCATTTTCAGGTGCCCACATCCCCAAATTCTCTGGCATCAGACCCACATCATGGCTGGGCGGCATGTTTTAACAGGCAGGTAATTAGATGAGCAATTAATTTGGTAGAAGGCTTTTGTGTAACCCACTGTCTGTGTCAACAGATCTGTTTGGATTCAGAGGTGAGATCAGTTTTTTGGACAGGCCATTTCTTCCCCTTCCACCCCCCCAAAAAAAAGCACACTGAGGATTTTGTTCACAATCACCTCTGATATTTGTTTAATGGCACTTAATTTGATTTATTTAGTTGATTAATTTGATTTTTTTTTAGTTGATTGTTGATTTATTTGATTCTTTAGTTGATTTATTGTCACTTTTGGAAGGAGATGGGGCCAATACAAGTCCAGCAGCAGCAGCTTAGACCTCCAGCCCCAGCCCAGCCTGCTTCCTATTTACACACAGGTTGTGTACAGAGCCTGGGAGGGGTGCAGCCCCAGCTCCTTGTGCTCCTGAAGCACCTCCTCTGTTGGAATTTTGGGGACACACGTTAGGTCTTCAGCAACATTTCTGCTACCAACTGGTGAGGCAGCAGAGGAGGCCGTTAAGGTGGACATCTGGGGTGGGTTTTGCCTTTCCCATTTCATTGTCCCAGTTGGTGGTGCCAAGACTTTACAATCCCTTTGAAAAACGTTTCCTGCTACTCAGGAATGTGTTGGGTTAAAATGTGGATGTTTATTTCCTTGATCTGTGTCCACGTGCTTCATAGATGAGTTTATAAATAATGCACCCACGTGTCTCTTGGTAGCAGAGGTGACCTCAGCTCTTCTGTGGTGTCCCAGCATCTTACCTTCTGAGTGGTTCTATTAAAAACTGACCTCAAGACTGAGTGTATTTTGGAAAAGGCAACGTTTTGTTGGGGCTTTTCAATCCCCTGGTGGTGGTTTGATCTCCCCTCAGCTGCCACCCTGGCTGCCCAGACCCGAGGAGCTGATGTTGGGGTGGTGGCTCAGCAGCAGGCGGTGCTGGTGGCTCCGTGGGCAGCTGGGGCTTCACAGAGAACACCCTGCTCAAAGCTTCTCTCTGTTTGCTTGCAGACAGCCAGGCTGATGCAGAAGCACTCACCACGGGCAACGAAATCCTGGACCTGACCTCCTGTGAGAAGGAACAGCCCGAGGGGGTGGGGGAGCTCCCGGGGGGTGAGCGTGGCCCCCAGGAGGAGCAGAAAGCCGAGTCCCCTCCTGCAGAAGAGGAGGCCGAGGAGAAGGCAGAGGGCTACGAGGAAGGCCCCGAGGAAGACTCTGTAAGTAACAAAAGCCTTGACCTCAATTTTGCCAGCAAACTGATGGACTTCAAGCTGGCAGAGAGCGACCAGAGCGCGGGCGGCGGCTCTCAGGCCGAGAGGAAACATCCCTGCGAGGTCTGTGGGAAAACCTTCAAGTTTGCTGGCACTCTGAGCCGTCACAAAAAGGCCCACGCCCGTGAGGACAGGAAGGAGGAAAGGAGCAGCGAGGATGAGAGCAGAAGCATTCAGGATGATGCAGGAACTCCCTCCCTGCAGGACTCTGCCCTGGAGCAGGAAGAGTCTCCGATGGACCTGAAGGTAGCGGAGTCTCCCGTGGACGGCGAGGCGGCAGGAAAGGAGAATGAAGAGAGCGAAAGCATCTCTGAGGGGGAAGGCACAGAGAGAAGGTCCACTGAGAAGAGCAGTGATGACAAAAAACCAAAGACTGACGGGGCTAAGAGTGCTGAAAAAGCAGACAAGAGAAAGAAAGTCTGCACGGTGTGCAACAAGCGCTTCTGGTCTCTGCAGGATCTGACGCGGCACATGCGCTCTCACACAGGTAAGAGGAGGCTCCAGGGCATGGAATCCTAGAGCTCTGCTGAGAGGAGAGACCTTTCAGGTCACCAAATCCAACCCCCAACCCAGCACGGCCAGGTCTCCACTGCCCCGTGTCCCTCACCCCACATCTCCACAGCTTGGGAACCCCTCCAGGGGTGGGGACTCCACCACTGCCCTGGGCAGCCTGGCACAGCCCTGGGCAACACTGTTATAATCATAGAATCCTTTAGGTTGGAAGGGCCCTCCAAGATCATCAAGTCCAACCAGGGAGCCATTAGGGCTCTAAAGTCCTCTGCTAAACCAGATCAGAATCTGTCAGGGTTGGAAGGGCCCTCAAGGATCCCCCAGTTCCAACCCCTCTGCCATGAGCAGGGACACCTCCCACTAGACCAGGCTGCCCAGAGCCTCCTCCAGCCTGGCCTTAAAGCCCCCCAGGGATGGGGCCTCAACCCCCTCCCTGGGCAACCCATGCCAGGGTCTCACCACTCTCATGGGGACGAACTTCTTCCTCACATCCAGCCTGAATCTGCCCACTGCCAGCTTTGCCCCATTCCCCCTAGTCCTGTCACTACCTGATAGCCTAAAAAGTCCCTCCCCAGCTTTCTTGTAGCCCCCCTAAGATCAGGGAAGAGATTTTTCCTCATGTCCAACCTAAACCCCCCCCCTGGTGCAACTTGAGGCCATTTCCTCCTGTCCTTAGGAGCAGTCTGCCACCAGACTGAGGCTCCACAGGTGCAGGAATTGTCACCACTGCCTTGTCCTCAGTTCCCCCCCAGCTCTTTGGCTCAGTGCTTGCAGAGGAGAGGAAGGCATGAGCCAGCTCAGAGGTCTGGGAATTAATCAGTCATCTTTATTAATGAGGCTTTTTACCTGTCCAGGAGCTGCTGGGCGTGGGAAAACCCAGGCAGCTGGACACTTTGTACCTCTGCCAAGGATACCAAGTGTCCAACTGCCCCCTGGAAACAAGACTTTCCTGATGAGCAAAACATTGGTGCTGTAATTGCCAGGGCTGTTTAGTAAACACCACCCGAGACTCCTGCCTCACCCAAACATTTTCCCCTTCCCAATCATAAATATTGACCTAGAGAGGGCAAAATTGACCCATTGGCTTCTGGCACTGAGCCACGAGGGGACAGGCCCCATTCTCTGTGGGTTGGCTTTCCTCCTCCTCCTCCTCCTCCTCGTCTCCACCCCCTCCTACTTGTTCCACTGCACTGACAAAACACTACCAGGCTGGAACATGGCTTAAAGTTCATTTTTAAGGTGTGGGATTTCTCAGAGATGACTGTAAGGGTTTGAATGTCTCCTCCTTGGAGGAGGAGCGTGTGGGACACGCTGAAGTGTGTGAGACACCTCTGCCTGCCTGCAGGGTGGCAGTGGGGCTGGGAAGGATCCCTTCTCCTTGGTCAAGCTGTTCCCAGCAGGTCACTGGGGGTGCTCTGGTGCTGCCTGTGCAAGCTGGGTGGGCCAGAAATGCTCCTGGGGAGCTGTGCCCCCCCCTCAACAGCAGATGCTGCAGAGAGGATCACAGAGTTAGAGAATTGTTCTGGTTGGAGGAGGCCTTTGAGATCATTGAGTCCAGCTGTTAACCTAGTGCTGCCAGGTGACCTCTAACCCTCAGCACCACATCTCCA
>NW_008616351.1:13473-13719 GCF_000691845.1 Merops nubicus
CGCTCGCTGGGGTGGGGGAGAGTGGGGGTGGTGTGGGGGGGCACCTCGGTGCCCTCAGGGCTGACGTGGGTCCCTCTGCTCCCCTTCCCAGGCGAGAGGCCTTACAAGTGCCCCACCTGCGAGAGGACCTTCACCCTGAAGCACAGCCTGGTCCGTCACCAGCGCATCCACCAGAAGGTGAAGAGCACCCGCAACCACGGCAGGGAGAGCGACAGGGAGGAGACCCCCTCCAGGGGGGGGGAAGAC
>NW_008616351.1:13838-14084 GCF_000691845.1 Merops nubicus
TAAGGACTCGCCCGGCAGAGAGGAGAGACGCGGCGGGAGAGGGGCCGGCGCCTGCCCCCCGGAGCCCCCCAAGAACCTGCTGCAGAAAGAGCAGGAGCCTCGGGGGAGCGCCGAGCACGAGAGGCCCTCGGGGTTCATCCAAGACTTGCTGGAGATGCACAACAAAAAGTCTCCCCTGAACCATCACCTCCTGGCCCCCGCAGACAGCACGCCGCAGCTCCTGGGGGTGGAATGACACCCCCCCCA
>NW_008616352.1:0-1127 GCF_000691845.1 Merops nubicus
TAAGTTTTTTTTTCTATTTTATGTTAGGTACCTTACATCAATACACAAATATTCGGCTTTATAAGTTTTTTCTATTTTATGTTAGTTACCTTACATATATATATGATTTCACTGGCACTATCATTATTGTTGTCTCCTCGCTCTGTGTTGCCTTTTTAAACTGCCTGTATCTCAGTCAACGGAGTTTTTGTTTTCTCTTCCCCCGATTCTCCTACCCTGACATGTGGCAGGGGAGGGTTAGTGTAGGGGACAGCAGCCGACAGCGGCTGCTGGGATTTAGCTGCCGGCTGAATGACGGCAGGGGTCCACTGAATCGGTTAAGCAGTATCAAAGTTATAAACAATAGGAAAGGCTACCATGAAAGCTTACTCACATGTTTGCTTCAGCAAAAACTGTTGCTCAAAACATCTGAAACAGTGTTCCCATAAAGAGGACCATGATTTTTCAAGGGGAAGACATACAGATAATAAATAGTTCGATGGCACACATGCTCTCAGTTTCCCCTTTTCTAAATTCTGTCTCATTGGCTGTGTGACACGATTTTGAACTTATTTTCCCAATTAACTAACAGCTAAACTTGTCAACAATTAACAAACCACTGTTTAAATCCTCTATAAGTTATTTTATATGACCCAATATGATTGATAAACTGGAAAACAACTTTGTTGATGCACAAAATCTGTTTGTTGCCCATGTTACTTCAACTGCAGAAATACTACCGTGCAAGACTTCTTTGCTGCTCTGGCATTTTATCTATTTCTTTCTACACTGTGACAAATTAAAAAGAGCCCAGTGCCAATACAGCCTTCCTCTTCTTTATGCCCATCTGACCCCTGAAAGCCTTGCTGTAGTTTACTGGTGTTAAAAAAAAAAAAAAAAAAAGAGCCAAAGAAAATAATTAATAATGAAAAGCATTTCCTTAAGGAACATGTGACACAAGCATAATAAACATTATGACAGAATCGGTCTCTACAAAGCATTAAGCTAAGTCAGGCTCCTGTCTCCCAGGTGCATCGATGCTCGCTAGCTTCATAACGTGGAGACCGCTCCACCACCTTTGGTTGCGGTTTGCTGAGACACGGCCCCTCTCCTGATCCTTCCACCACTCGATCTCAGCTGCGGCAGAA
>NW_008616353.1:0-211 GCF_000691845.1 Merops nubicus
CCCCAGTTCCCCCCAGTCCTTTCCCAACCCCCCCAGTCCCGTCCCAGTTGCGCCACTGGGTTTGGGCCACGCCCCAGTTGTGTCCCAGTTACACCCCAGTTTGCACCACTGGGGCTTGGCCCAGCCCTGGACTGGACAGACCAGTTACCCCCAGTATGGAGCACTGGGATTGCCCTTGTCCCAGTTACACCCAGTATAGACCAGTGGGATT
>NW_008616354.1:0-1295 GCF_000691845.1 Merops nubicus
TGAGGTGTTGGAGTGTGACTGGTTTCCATGGAGACATGGAGTCCCCAAGACT
Source organism: Merops nubicus (assembly GCF_000691845.1). Taxonomy (NCBI): domain Eukaryota; kingdom Metazoa; phylum Chordata; class Aves; order Coraciiformes; family Meropidae; genus Merops; species Merops nubicus. The sequence continues at coordinate 53 of NW_008616354.1, forward strand.
GGCTGCAAATGGGTTTTGAAGTACTGCCCCAAGTAATTCTGGTGCAAAATTTGTCCTCACCTCAGACACCAACTGCCCTTTAAACAGGTTTGGTGTATCTTTGTTGTAGAACGTGTTGTATCTCTGGTGAGGAGGCCACACCTACAAAATCCCCTGTGCAGAGCGAGTCATTTCCCCTCCACTTCCTTGTCCCCGTTTTGCTCCAGCACCTGCACCACAACCACCTCTCCATGGCGTAGAAAAGGACCTTTGGGGTTTTTTTTTTCTCAAAGTCTGCTGGTATCGTGAGGAGTCGCTCTGCAGGCACAGAAGGAGGCACCTGGTAGGGACAGAGTACAGTGGCCATTGTACACCTGCCTCAGTAGAAAGGCCAAACTGGTTTTGGCTGCACCCAGGTATGAGGACTGGAGCCTTGTGCTGCATGAACTTGCTGTTCCTCCTCTTGCCAGGAGAGCAAAAAACAGGCAACTCAGGAATAGATATAAGGAATGGATAGGAGGGTTATACAGAGGGAAAAAATTTTGGCTGCTGAGGGTGTTGAGCCCCTGTCCCAGGCTGCCCAGAGAGGTGGTCACTGCCCCATCCCTGGCACCATCCCAGGGGAGGTTGGCCGGGGCTCTGAGCACCCTGCTCTAGCTGCAGATGTCCCTGTCCCTGCAGGTTCCTGGACTAGGTGAGCTTTAAAGGTTCTCTCTGACTCAAACCAGTCTGTGATTCTCTGAGTGCTCCTCCTCAGAAGGGCGAGGGACCTCCTGACCTTCCTTTATTTTAGGCTTGGCTTGCCCCATTGTATCTTTGAAATAAGGACTTCACAGGACCGTAGAAGATAAGAGGTCCTGTGAAGATAAGAAGAGGATCACGTTGTTGTCACTGTTAGATTGCCTCGTCGCTAGTGCTTTTCCTCCTGTTCTGGCAGGGGGGAAGAGGCAGGACCCTGGGGCCAGCTCAGCCCCACACCAGGAGCAGAGAGCCGGTGCCGTGGGATCACTGCCCCTGGGTGAGGCAGCTCTGCTGCTGCAGGGCCGGGGAGCCCCCTGGGGACCCCCTGGAACCCCACGGGAACAAAGCGGTGCCGGTGCTGAGCAGAGCAGGGGGCAGCCCCGGCTCTGTGCCCTGTGCCAGCCCCGGCTGTGTGCCCTGTGCCAGCCCGGCGCCGCGGGTGTGGGCAGGGAACAATGCAGCGGCTCCGCTGCTGTGCACAGGGCTCACTCCTGCAGCAAAATTACCCACTGGAAAAAAAAAA
>NW_008616355.1:0-1738 GCF_000691845.1 Merops nubicus
GGAGAGCGGAGCCGGGCAGCGCGCTCCGAGGGAGGAAAGTCGGAAGTCTCCTCCGTCCTTAAAGAGAACAGATAGGCTTCGGTAATAAAAAGGATGTTTTCATTAATTGTTGCTCATATTAAAGAGGAAGATTCCCATCTGCTCAGTGTACTCCTCTGCCGTTTCCAATTTAGAAGTTACCCTTTAATCTTTTTTTTTTTTTTTTTTAAAAAAAAATCTGAAGAGTCTGCAATAAAGAGGCGGAATGTTACATGAAAAAATAAAACTCCTCCTTTCAGCGAAAATTGCTCTCCAAAATAATAAACAGCCTATTTTGTTTCCCACTCGGAGCAGATTCAGATGGAAAGAGACCACCTCTGCTGACCCCGGGCCGACATGAAATCGTAAATCAGGTGCTTGGACACCAACTTTCATTAATGGCTTGGAGCTGGCTAAACAACTTCAGCTAAAAAAGTAATTACAAAGTAATATTATCTCAGAGGCTTCTCGGCTCATCAGTATTTACCCCGAGAACCAAGCTCCTCCGAGAGTCACTCTTCCCCCCAAAAAAAAACCAAAACCAAAACAAAACAGAAAGTCCGACGCGGGCTGAGAAAAGAAACGAAAGCGCCGAGGAGCACTCCCTCCCTCACACCCCTCTCTCTTAACCCGCGTATTCCAGCACGGGCAGCCTCCACAGCCCCGTCTGGACCTGGCATGCGGCCGGGGGGGATTTTTTTAGTCGAGAGGGAGACCTCGGGGCTGTTTCAGGCTCCTCTCAGTTGCTTTCGGGGCTGGTGTCCGGTGCAGTGCAGGTCTCTGCTTCACCACCGCCGGTCGATAAACACGGGAGGATTCAGAGAGATTAAAGCGGAGAGGTAGTGAAGGGATCCGGCTGCCGCTTCTCCATTTTATTCTCTCTGCAGACTGCCTGGATCCAGCGACATTACAGGACTTAATTAACCTGCGAGGTTGTGCGGGCGAAGTCAAGGGAGCACCGGGGAGAAAAAAAACTCATCCAGAAGACCTTGAAACCTTCACCTTGGCGATGATTTTAAACCGGCTCTGAGACTGTGGCTGGGATAGAAGTGGGACTGGCTTGTCCCCGGCCAAGTCTCTCTCACATGCTCCCCGCCCTAGGAGCCGAGCTCGCTTCGTGGCGATGTGAGCAGCGATGACAGGCCGGTACCTTACGGGCTCCCATCCCTCAGCTGCTTCTCGCTCCTTATCTCCTCTCTTAGCCCTCAGGGTAGAGGCTCAGCCTTCAACTCCCTTTTCCCCATTTCCCTCTGCCTCTTTTTTAACTTTCAGAAAACACTGACACTTCTACGTTATTTGGCCCAGTGCAGACTTTAGCGACCTTCAAAACTCAGCGCGGAGCAGGACGAGGTTTTGGCCGCATTTTCCGGTGTTGCCTGACCCAAAGCTTCAGGAATGTGATAAGAAAGTTGAGTTCTGAACCGAGCTGCCGATAGTGAGGTCTCTTTAATTAGGGCGTTATCAGAGCCGGGCCTGATTAAAAATGTGCTGAAAATAATTGAAAGTTGTACATCTGCTGGAGAACGGGGTCTGCAGGAGGCATCCAGTTGTTGGAGGAGCCCAGCTGGACGGAACAGACAGGGGAACGAGAAGAGGAAAACTGGGCAGAGGTTTCAAAGCCTTATTTCTCTAACCCCCACCCTATCCCAGACTTGGCAGAAATGTCATCGCAGAGCCAAGGTAGCGTCTTTCCCACGGTCGGAGGAACCGGCTAAAAAAA
>NW_008616356.1:0-372 GCF_000691845.1 Merops nubicus
GGTGCCCCACACCAGCCCTGCTCCATCTCCACCCCTCCCACCCATGACGCCCCAGATCTGAGCCAGACCCAGGGACCCACCCAGGGGCCGGTGGGGCTCAGGGGGTGGGGCTCAGCCCCCCCCGGGGTACTCACGCCCTCCCGGGCCGTGCCAGGAAGCACAACGTGTAGAGGCCAAACTCAAACTCGGGGCTGGAGCCGATGAAGGCAGAACCCACCTCCTTGTAGAACCCATCCCAGCTGAACTGCAGCCCCAGCACGTCGGGGTAGGTGTCCCACTGGAGAAAAGGGGGGTCAGGGATCAGCCCCCCACCCCCCCCCAGAATTCAAGCAAAGCTCAGCCAGGCATCATTCTGCCCTCTGCAGATCAAGA
>NW_008616356.1:631-908 GCF_000691845.1 Merops nubicus
GTGTCGCACTGGAGAAAAGGGGGGTCAGGGATCAGCCCCCCACCCCCCAGAATTCAAACAAAGCCCAGCCAGGCATCTTTCTGCCCTCTGCAGATCCAGAGCTGCTCTGAGGGGTCACCAGCCAGAGCCCCCCAAGCTCAAATCTCTCCCCAAAGGTCTGGGAGCCCCTTTTGATCAGTGTCCTCGTGTCTTCTGGATCTTCCCACCCTGCTGGGGACCTACCCCGGGGGCTGGGCAGGGAGGCAGAGGGGTCGTGGCAGGGGGAGTGTCTCTGGTG
>NW_008616356.1:1062-1480 GCF_000691845.1 Merops nubicus
GGCTGATTTGGGATGAGGCTGATTTGGGAGGGGACCAGTTTGGGATGGGGATCACTTGGGAGTGGACAAGTTTGGGATGAGGCTGATTTGGGATGAGGCTGATTTGGGATGGGGCTGATTTGGGATGGGGTTGACTTGGGAGGGGACCAGTTGATTTGGGACAGGTCTGGTTTGGGATGGGGTTGATTTTGGATGAGACTGATTTGGGATGGGACCAGTTTGGGATGGGGCTGATTTGGGACAAGACTGATTTGGGAGGGGACCAGTTTGGGATGAGACTGATCTGGGAGGAGATCAGTTTGGGATGGAGTTGTTTTGGGATGGGGCTGATTTGGGATGGGACCAGTTCAGGATGGGGCTGATTTTGGATGGGGCTGGTTTGGGACAGGACCAGTTCAGGATGGGGCTGCTTTTAGAT
>NW_008616356.1:1876-11173 GCF_000691845.1 Merops nubicus
GGATGGGGCTGATTTGGGATGAGGCTGATTTGGGACGGGGCTGATTTGAGAGAAGACCAGTTCAGGATGGGGCTGATTTGGGATGGGACCAGTTGATTTGGGATGAGGTTGATTTAGGATGGGGCTGATTTGGGATGGGACCAGCTTGGGATGGGGCTGATTTGGGATGGGGTTGACTTGGGAGGGGACCAGTTGATTTGGGACAGGTCTGGTTTGGGATGGGGTTGATTTTGGATGAGGCTGAGTTTGGATGGGGCGGAGTTTGGGCAATGCTGAAAGTTTGGGATGGGACCAGTTGATTTGGGATGAGGTTGATTTAGGATGGGGCTGATTTGGGATGGGACCAGCTTGGGATGGGGCTGATTTGGGATGGGGTTGACTTGGGAGGGGACCAGTTGATTTGGGACAGGGCTGGTTTGGGATAAAACCAGTTTGGGATGGGGTTGATTTGGGATGAGGCTGATTTGGGAGGAGATCAGTTTGGAATGGGGCTGATTTGGAATGGGGATGATTTGGGATGAGGCTGATTTGGGATGGGACCAGTTGATTTGGGGTGAGGCTGATTTGGGATGGGGCTGATTTGGGAGGAGATCAGTTTGGGATGGGACCAGTTGATTTGGGATGGGACCAGGTTGGGACGAGGCTGATTTGGGATGAGGCTGATTTGGGACCAGGCTGATTTTTGATGTGGCTGATTTGGGAGGGGACCAGTTTGGGATGAGACTGATCTGGGAGGACATCAGTTTGGGATGGAGTTGTTTTGGGATGGGGCTGATTTGGGTCTGGGACAAGGCTGCTCAGTGGTGGGCCCAGTCTGGGAGGCTGGTGGCCGGTGCAGCACCACCAGCTGTGGACCCCAGCAGATCTCTCACCGGCCCATCGAAGTTGTGGCTGAAGTAGTTGACAGCTCCCTTCTTCTCCAGCAGGTAGAAACGGATCCAGTTGTGAAATCCTGACACTTTCCCTTTCTTCACCTCCCCTGGACACGAGGGAGACCCTGGGCTGAGCTCTGGCCCTGCCCAGCACCCCCAGTCCCAGCGGGGTGGGCTCTACCTGAGAAGACGTGCTCGAAGCCACTGGAGTCCTGCTCTCCATCACCTCGGGAGTAGAGGCCAAACCACATCTCCTTCAAATCAGCCACAAACTCCTGCTGGGAGCCGTAGCGGTCTGTGGGGAGGTGGGACCAGGGCTGGGGGCACTGGGAGAGGCAGAGCTGGGTCCTCTCTCCCTCAAGAAGAAGTCATCTTCCCCTAGAAGCTCTGCAGAGCCCATTTCTTCTCCGCTCTACGTCCTCCCAGGTCACCTCCCACCCAGCTAGGACTTGTCTTTTGGGTGCCCACCATCCCGGGACCCTCTTCTCTGGGGTCAACCCCACCCTGCTCCACACTCAACTTTTTTTGTGGAGGAAAGCCAAGAGTTTCTTCATGAGCTCTGTCTTCATCACCTCCTTGAGGAAGTTGTCCTGCTCCCTCAGCTCCTCCGTTGTCACATCCTCCTCCCTCCCAGTCGCCCTCTGGTAGTTGTCCAGCAGTTTAATGAAGCTGGCATAGGTGGGTTTGGAGAAGAGCTCCTCATTGACATATTTGTAGAGCCTAGGAGAGAATGGATCCTCCAAACCCAGCCCTGCACCTCGCTTGGGTGGCCGGTGGATGCCGTGGTGGCCCTTGGCCACTGGTCAACCCCCAAGGATGCCACTCACGGCTGTGGGGAGTGGTCCTCCTGGTCGCCCGTCTCCTGGGGGGTGGCCTGGTGCTGGGGGTTGAGGGTGATGTCAGTGGGATGGGCTTTGTTGTGATCTGCCTGGTAAAGCTGCTCCGAGAGGTCCAGGAGGTCCTCGTCGGTGATGGCGTCTCGGCTGCTGGAGAAACCATCTGCAGGGAGGGGCAGGAGGGTGGCAAGAGTGGGCAGCAGCTCCTGGGGACGTGTGGGAGCTCCCCAGGGAGAGGTGTGGGTGATGGAGCACCAGGTGGTGCATTGACACGTGGGTGTCACCATCCCTGGGACACCCAAGAGCTGGGTGCTCGGCGTGGAGGGTCAACGTCACCCAAGGGGTGGCCCTGGGGGCAAGAGCTGGCACAGGAACCTTTCCTTCAGCACTGGGTGGGTTGGGGAGCATCAGCCTTGGATGTTTCTCTTTGCAACATCTGCTGGGATCAGCCCCATCTTGATGTCCCACCCTTTAGGGGAGTCCCCACCCCTGGAGGGGTCCCCAAGCTGTGGAGATGTGGGGTGAGGGACACAGGTTGGGGGGACCTGGTTGTGCTAGGGGGATGGTTGGACTCCAGGAGCTGGAAGGACCCTTCCAACCCAACCCATGCTACAACTCAATGATACCCTGATGCCACCAACCCCCAGGAGCTGCCCCGAGGTACATGGGGTGGAACCAGGGTGGTGCTTGGAAGTGAAGCTACTCACCACGGCTGCGAGCTGCCTCCTCGGCCCCTTCTCCACCTGCAGGGACCCAAAAGGAGAAGGAGCTCAAGAGGATGTCAACGTGGGGCTGGGGGATGCCCAGGACCAAACCAAAACCACTGAGCAGTGGTTGAACCTCCTGAGGCTCAACCAGGCCAAGGGCAAGGTCCTGTTTGCCACTTCAGCCAAGGGTTTGGGCAACGGAGATGTTCCACCACCCCGTGGGGCTGCTCACCTTGGAGGCAGTGCTTGTGGTAGTCCTGGCAGCAGCTGTGGGACCTCTGGCACCCGGGGTGGCAGTGGCACTCGTCCTCCTCGTTGTAGGGCTCCTGGCAGCGGCCCTGGCAGGAGTCAGGGGCCGTGTACAGGTCTTGGGAGGGGAGAGAAACACCAACGTTGGGTTCCTCTCCTCCACAGAACCACCACCCACCCCATCCTTCTGCCCACCCTCCCCTCCTGGGAGGGCCTGGAGGATCTGGATCCCACCCTGGAGCTCCTTGGGGGTGCTTGGTCAACGGTGAGGATGCTCATCTCCACGGGTCACTCCTCTCAGGCCATGGGTGTCCACCACGTGAAGGCCACTTCACACCAGGAAAGGAGTTTTCTTGGCGTCCCACCATTAATTGCTCCTCCTGATTCACCCAGGATTAATGGCAGGACTGGAAGTGCCCCAGGTCCCACCAGCTGGAGGAGGAGGAGGAGGAGGAGGAGGAGGAGAGCCACATTCCAGACACCCTGATTTGCAACCCAACCGTGGCTCTTTCTGACACTGGGTGAGCTGGGAGCTCCTTCCCGAGCTGTTGAGATGATGGAGGGGTTGTTGAGCTGTGGCCAAGGACCCAGCTGGTGGGGCTGAGGGCCACGTCTCAGATGGACACTGGTCATCAAGCAACAAGAAGGGCTGTAGGAGACCAAGGGTTGGGTTGGTCCTAGGAGATACCCTAAGAGATGCTTCAGGAAGGTGCCTTGTCCTCTGGGTGCTCCTCAGCTCCTGGCCAGGAAGGTGGCCACCTCCAGGGATGTGTTGAGAAGCCACAACCCAACCAAGCAAAGGGATGGCTGGAGGGGAGGGTGGTGCCTTCTCCTGCCAACCTGCCATCACCCAGCATCCCAAACCCCTCTGGGTTTGGTGGCTTTGAAGGGGCCCTCAGGGCAGATCCTGACACGGCGGCCATCAGAGGGACCTCCAAGTGCCATCGAGTCACAGAGGGGTTGGAAGGGACCTCTGGAAATAATCCTAGAACATTTGGGTTGGAAGGGGCCTCCAAAGGTCATCTAGTCCAACCCTCTGCTATAACCAGGGTCATCTCCAACGTGGACAATCAGTTTGAGGAAGGAATTGTTCCTCAGATCACCCCGTTCAACCCCCTGCTGAAGCTCATCTAGAGCAGCTCCACCAGGATGGCACCCAGGCAAAAAAAAAAGGACCTAGGTTGGGGTTTTTTTTAGGTCTGGCACTTCACCCAAATTATTTGTGCTCTTCAGCATCACCTAATGAAGGTCCCACAAGTGCTGGTGAGAGAGGAAGGACCTCTTCACCCCACCAAGCCAGCCCAGGCCACTCTGGCTGCCCAAGGAGAGCCCTGTTTGGCTTCTCACCACAAGGTCATCTCCTGCCAATCCACTTTGGAGCAAGAGAGGAGTTAGTAGGAAGGAGTTTCTTGAGGTGCTCCTGGAGGTGACACCCCCTTGGTGGTCCTTCAGTCCCACTTTTGCTTCTGCTGACGTAGGGAGAACTGGGAAGCCCATGGTTTGGGTGGTGAGTGATGCTCGTGGTCCAGACTCCCCCATCTCAGCAGCTTTCCAGCAGCTCTGGAGCTCTGATGGGTCCCCAGGGTGACGTCCCCTCATTCCCAAAGCAGTGGTGGGGCTCACTCAGCCTGAATGACACATCCTGGGCCCCTTCTCCAGCAGGAAACCAGGAGGGATTGTGCAAGGCAGGAACTGCTCACACACAACTCACCCCTGAGATGTTCCTGGGCCTGGGGCATGTGCCACCAGAGCGTGTTGGGGCAGGACACCCATTCCAGGACCTGTGGTGACTCAGGGGAGGTGGGGAGCGTGGCAGAGTCCTTGGAGTCCCCTCTGTTTCTCATAGGACTCATGATGGTGAAGTTCAGAGGGATTTTTGGGGGGTTGGAGGGCTGCTGGGAGACCTGGCAAGGCTGTGGCCAAGGGATGGTGGCCAGAGAAGAAGGACGTGGCCAGCAGTGGTCAGCTCAACCAGCCACACTCAACTTCTCAGTTGTTATTTGAGGGCTGGGAGCCCAGCAGGAGAGATTTGAGGTTCTTCAGCCTGGAGAGGAGAAGGCTCCAGCTGGGGAGACCTTCTGGTGGCCTTGCAGACCTTCCAGGGGCTTGGCAGAAAGCTGGGGGAGAACTTTGGAGCTGGGTCTGTTGGGACAGGACAAGGGGGGATGGTTTGGAACTCAAAGAGGGAGATTGAGACTGGAGAGAAGGGAGAAATTTTGGACTCTGAGGGTGCTGAGCCCCTGGCTCAGGTTGCCCCAAGAGGTGGTCGCTGCCCCATCCCTGGGACCATCCCAGGGGAGGTTGGATGGGGCTCTGAGACCACTGCTCTAGCTGGAGATGTCCCTGTTGACTGCAAGGGGGTTGGCCTTGACCTTGGCAGGTCCCTTCCCACCCAACCCACTCCATAGCTGCACAAAGCCAAAGATTTCCTTCTCATTTTCAGCATCTCCATCCACCACGGTGTGGAGAACTGTCCATGACCCGATGGAGCCTTCTCAGTGCCTCCCAGTTTGGTTTGTCCACGGGGACAAGTCCCAGCTCATGCCAGGGCAGCGCCAACGAGTCCTTGGCTTGACTCAAGACCTCTCTGAGCTGTGCAGACAGGACACGGTGGAGGTCTCACCACTCAGACAGGTCCATCAGGGGGATGTTCTGGAGGCTCTGGTCCAAAAAATGTGCCCAGGATGGACCAGGCATGGGAAATCCAGTCATAACTTGGGGCTTGGGTTGAGCAAGAGGAGCCCATGGCAGATCCTTCTGCTGTCAGGGCAGCCCAGTGGTGGATTTGGAGCAGCAGAAGCTTCTCTTCCACCTTGACCTAGCAAAACTCCTCATCGTAGCTCCCCAGAGGAGTTGTTGGCTGCTGAAACACCAGATGGAGCCTGTTGGCAGCCCCAAGAGTGATGTAACCCCCTTCTCACGGGTCAAATTTTGGGTAAGGAGGTGGCCGTGGAGGCACCTAGTCACACACAGCATCCTGGTCAACCAGGAGCCACAGCCTGCTGCCCACAAGCCACTCCTGGTTGCAACACCCTGCCTGAGGAGCCAGGGGAAGGTGGCTTTGCACCACGAAAGCACACCAAGAAACAACCAGTGGACAAAACTCAACGCCACGAGAAGTCTCAACCCAACCAACGAGAAGGATAAAACCACCCTCACCACCAGCTGAGTCCCCCCACAAGCTGGAGGAAGCTCTGAGCATGAAAACATCCCTCAACTCGCCCCCTCTGAAGCTCTGAGGGGTCCAACCCTGAGAGGAACCAGCTGCCCCAGCACAGCCCAGCTCCTGGCTTGTGGCACTGTTGGGTTTCAAGGCCCTGTTGGCCCTCAAGGCCCTGTTGGCCTTCAAGGAACCGTTGGGTTTCAAGGAACCGTTGGGTTTCAAGGCACTGTTGGGGTTTCAAGACACCGTTGGGGTTTCAAGACACCCTTGGCCTTCAAAGCACCATTGGCCTTCAAGGAACCCTTGGATTTCAAGGCACCGTTGGGTTTCAAGACACCCTTGGCCTTCAAAGCACCATTGGCCTTCAAGGAACCATTGGGTTTCAAGGCACCATTGGGTTTCAAGACACCCTTGGCCTTCAAAGCACCGTTGACCCCTTCCCATTGGATGCTCCAGCTGGTAGAGCCCCCCTGCCCAAGCCCAGCTCCATTACTCACTGCCAGCCACGCAGCCCAGGGCTATCCCTGCCCCCAGAAGAAGGATCCAGCTCTTCATGGTCCCGTCGAGGGGAGGTCGGGCAGCTTCAGAGCGTCTTGGAGAGCAGCTGGGGAAGGAAGGTGCTCCCTGGAGCAACCTGGAGCTTTGTGTGGGTCTCCTGGGAGCAGGGAGAGGAGAGGGAGGAGCACCGAGGACTTCCCCGGGCAGGCTGCACCCAAACTTTGCCAAGAGTCATTATGTGCAGGGCTTTAATTAGAGGGTGCCTGGACTGGGAGGAGGGCTGGTAAATCCAGTCTCCCAGTATTGCTCCACTCCTCACGTGCACGAGCCCCAGGGCTGGCTGAGGAACACGAGGAGAGCTCCTCAGAGGGTCCATCCACGCCCAGAGCCCAGCAGGTCCATCAGAGATGTCAACTGGTGGTCGCTGCTACACCCCCCTGTGAGACTGGTGTGAACTGGGAGGGATCTTCTGCTCCCCAGTTAGCTGGAGGTAAGGATCTCTCCTTCCTCTGCTGCTGTCTCTGCAGGAGGTGTCCTCCCCAGAGCACAGACCACCCTTGGGTGAAGCCCTTAGGTTCAGGAGAAAGCCCCTGAGATAGCTCCAAGGGTGGAGGCTGCTCAGGGGAGTGGGTTTTGTGGGTCGTCCCAGCGTGGGCTCACTCCTGGGGCAAGCCCAGAGCTGGTCCATCTCCACCTTACGTGGGGCTGCCCTTCTCCAAGGAGCCTCCACGGCCTCGGGAGCTCAACCCCTGGTTGGTGTGGGCACCACTGTGGGCACCAGCATCTCCCCTGCCCACAGCAGGGCCAGCACAGCGCATCCCAGTGGGAGATGCTCCCAAATGTTGGGTATTCTGGTGTTCCTGGCAGGAGAAACATCTTCCCATGCGACCACAGCTCAGGGAGGGGGACCTTGAACACCATCAGGTGACCAACAGCTCGTGTTGGTGCTGCAACCAAGGGTCCATCCCAGGCACCAGCTGGTTTCTGCTTTCTCCTCTAGCTGGTTTCTGAGGAAGCCTCATCACGAGCCTTGGATGGGCCAGTAGAGGCTGGTCCCTTGTGGTCCAGGTCCTTCTGGTTTGGTTTGGTGGCTCCTCCTGCCTGGAGCTCCTCCTGCCTGGAGCTCCTCCTGCCTGGAGCTCCACTCCTCCTGCTGACCCAGCAGCCTTGTGACAGCCTGAGCTCCCCCCAGGGTGCATTAGCTGGCACCGTTTGGTGTGACAAGGACCAGGTTTGGCTTCTTTGTCACCCCTCTGTCACTTCCTACCTCCCACCCTGGGCTGGTGGCCCTGCTGACCTGTCCTCTGCCAAGAGCAGGTTTGTTTTCTCCGTGCCACGCCGTGCTGAGGGTGCTGATGGACGAGTGCATCACCCAACCCACTCACCAACCAACCTTCTCTCCACTCCAGGCTGTGCCTGGAGCCCTGCTGGAGGTGAGGAGCTCCCATCAGAAGGGGTTGAACCTTGGCTGGATGGTTGCAGCCATCGTGCATCTGCCTTGCTCCTCTGAGAGGCCCAGGAGGGGCAGGAGAAGCAGCCCCTGGGGGTGGGAGGAGTCCTGTAGAGTTGGGTGCCCACCACGAAGGAGGATGGAGGTGGAATCCATGTCTTCTTGCTTCTCCAGCCTCACCATGGAGGGTGATGCCTTTTGTCTTGGGTTTAACTAGGAGTGTCACCTGCACCAGGGGACAGAGTGGGTGTCCCCATGCCTCAGTCACACCTCCCAGGAGCTGGTGGCCAGCTGGGACCACTCCCCACTTGCCATCCTCCCAGACCCCCGTGAGCCACCACGTCTTGTTGCCACCTCCAGAGGTGCTGGGCCTGCAGGAGCTCCTGGGGACCCCCTGCCTCTGCTCGCCCAGCCTCAGGGGTCACAGCCCCGGGGACAAGAGGAGGTGGGTGTGACCCTCGGTGGTGACAGGACGGCGTCCCCAGCTGCCACCAAACCCTGTCACCCTCTCCAGGAGGGGTGTTGCAGGAGGGTGGTGAGTCAAGAGGCCCCTGGGGCTGGTTCCAGCTTTGTTTTCCCAGGAGAAAACCCAAACCCTGTCACCTTGTCCCAACCTCTTGGTTTTGCCCAGATTTCTCTAAGTGGGGCTGTAGGACACCGAGCTTCATCCCCATCTCCTCCTGCCAACCTCCTCTGCATCCCTCAGGTCTCCCTGTCCTTTTCCTGAACATTCCTCCAGGTTTTCTCCAACCCTAGTTCAACCACGGCACGTGGAGGGTCCTCAGGACCAGGACAGGTGAGGGGTGACCTGCTGGGAGCAGCTCTGTGGACAAGGAGCTGGGAGTCCTGGTGGGCAACGAGTTACCCATGAGCCAGCAATGGACTTTTATGGCCAAGGAGGCCAATGGTCTCCTGGGGGCATGGAGAAGAGTGTGGGCAGCAGGGCCAGGGAGGTTCTGCCCCAGGGAGGTCACCTCGGGAGCACTGGGACCAGTTCCCCCAGTTCAAGAGAGACCAGGAGCTACTGGAGAGAGTCCAGCAGAGGCTCTGAAGGTGCTGAGGGGCTGGAGCATCTCTGTGCCAGGCCAGGCTGAGAGCCCTGGGGCTGCGCAGCTGCAGAAGAGACGCCTCCGAGGGGATCTGTGGGGCCAGACTCTGGTCAGTGGTGCCCAGCAAGAGGCCAAGGGGCATCAAGGGGCTTCTTCAGCTCTGTGGGCATTTCAGGTAGGGCTGGAGAAGGTTCTGAGGGAGCCCACAGCTTGTGGAGGACACATCCTTGTGGGCTGTGGACTTCTCCTCAACGGGAAGCTCTTCACAACCTGCACCACCCAAACGAGTTGTCTGGGAGCCCCACCAGGAGGAAGGGGCATCATCCAACCTGGCACCCCCAGCACAGGCAGCGTGGGGGGCAGCCAGGGCTCCTTCCTACCCCCCTTGGCTGGTGCAGGGAGCAGATCCAGGGATTTGAGAGAGGGGAGCTCAGCCTGGCATACAAAAATACCTCTATTGCTCACCCCGGGGG
>NW_008616357.1:0-8403 GCF_000691845.1 Merops nubicus
CAGACACCTGTCTTTCAAACCAAGACAGTCCAAAGCAAAAGTCAGTTTAGACCTCATTATGTCTAGGGAACTGGGAAATGCAGGTGTGTATTTTTCCCCAGTTGCTACTGGGAAGAAGATGTTCAGAGGTGTTTCACTGGAATTCAGGACTGGAATTGTATTTCAAAACAAGAATCAGTTAGACATACCCTGGCAATGTCTGTCTCCAATTTGCCATTGTAAGTTACTGCCACACGTAGCAACAGGATCGCCAACAAGAGAATATCCATGTCTGCAAGCATAAACAATGCTTTTCCCAACATGATATGAGTTTTCAGCATTCTGAAAGAAAAGGAACAGGTAAAATTTTGGATATACAGTGAAGGAACCACCAGCAGTGATGACTTGCCTTTGATTCTAGCATGCAGTAAAGGACATGGAGAAGTATTAATGCCAATCTACAATGCATGGATGAGAACATCTTGAATACTGGAGGCAATTCTGATTATCAATAGTCAGTAAATGTTTTCAAAATGGAGATGTTGCTGCCAATAGGTTGACAGGATACAGAATATTTGGGGTATATTAACTTTGCAAAAAGAGTTTCAGAGTTGAAGGCACCCTGTGACAGGGGTCTGGGAATGGTATATCAGTGACAGAACAGCACTCTCCTGCCAGTGTATAAACTGACTGCAGATATGGCTGCTACCAAGCAGTAGAGGGTGAACATAAGCTCTCAAACAGCCTTCTGGAGGGATCAGTGGAGAGTATATGCCTCTGCTAATTCTTAGGATGGCATGTTATCAGCTTGCAAAAGGATAATGTGATGTGGTTAGTTGAAAGAGCTGGATGTGAAGACACAGGTCATTTCTCAATTCATATCCCACTCTCTTCGAAGGAGATCTTATGGAAAAACAAGACTACACCACAAATGGCAGTGGTTTAGATTGGGAACCAAAATTATCAATATAGGAGACAACTACTGATCACTCAAGAATAAAAAAAAATTGGCAAAAAAGGGAATACAAAATTCTGGATCTTGCCTTAGGTTGGAGTTGTGCAAAGGCAACTAATGGATTCTGAACTAATCCTTTTATCAATTGACCAAAACGACTCTAGCCTGCCTTGTAGCACAGAGAAGGCATAATCCATGCCTTGCTGGATGACTTTTTTTTTTTTTTTTTTCCTGTAGTTTCCTGCGCTTTTATATGTAATTCATGTGGCTCAGAAAATTTACAGTATGTGTATAGGGTAAAGGACAAGTAGATTCCATGGCCCAGGAAAGCAAAGATTTTTGTCCTGGTTTTGGGGACAGGAATTTTCTGGTTTTCTTTCATCTTTAGTAAGAAGACTTGGCCAAAGTCATGTAAACTTCAGTCAGGGAGAAATGCTGAGGGAGCTGCTATACAGTAGCTCAGATACTAAGCTTACCAAGATAAATATAAATTTGCAAGTGAATATCTGTATTAACTGTGACAGAGACATTCCAGATAGGGATAGGACCGATAACAGAGTAATAGAATTAACTTACTTGAACAAATCCATTTACCAAGAGAGGAGGAGATGAACAGAATTCTGTAGGAGTTATGGATAAATCAAAACAGTGTGGTTCAATCAATCTGCAAAGGAAAGTATGATTTAGTTTGAATTTAGTTGCCTTGCTTTTCAAATTTCTAACACTTCTCAATGAAGCCCGTTTTCAAGACTATTATCTACCACATTTACATCACAATTATACTTAAAATTATACACTGTCAGGCTGTCAGAGAGAGTGCTAAATAGAATGGTGTCAAGTTTAGTGGCTTTCTCCCCATTTTCTAGTCTTACCTTGTGCCAGATTCACAGCTTCTGAATTTCATTTTACTTCTACTTAAATATGAAAGCTCAGTAAGTGATCTTCTTCCTGAATTCAATAGCTTATGCACCCTTCTGAAATAAATTTTTAAATCTTCCTGTAGTCATGACAAATGTTTTTTTCTGCTTACTGAAAATGCTGCAGCTCTTCATCTTCACAGGGTCTGCTTTCACTCTGCTCTCCTATGCAGGCCTTCCCACCACCTCGTGGGGAGGGGTTGCTGCAGGTTCGACTCCTTGATTTCCTTCCCCCTGAACAAGGACTCCAGGAAGACCAGCAGCTCCAGTGTCCATCAACAACACCTATGTGACATCAGGGAATATTTCACATTAAGCCATTCTGTTGGCCTTTTAAAGGCACAGGCTGTTCAAAGCTAGTGACAGTCCAAATTGTGCCCTTATAGGGATTTCCAGATTGCAATGGCCTGATCTTTCACCTTTCCCAAACTTGCCTTTTACATAACTATAATTCTTTGTAGTTTATATGTTATCAGAGTCTGACAGAACATAAAAATAGCTATCAGTTACAACCAATTACAACATTAAAACACAAATATTTTTGAAATTACTGATACTCATTCAGTATATATACTTATTTATAGCAGGTTACATCTTGAATGTTTAGTATCATCCACTGCATTTAACAATAAAAATAAAACCAGTTCTTCGTTAAGTAGTGTTTAGACACATTAAGCAAAGACTCAGTTTCAGCAAGATGACCCTCCTCAGGCTGTATGTCTGCAGTGGTGTCTGACCGAAGTAGCCACTGCACATCAGTTGCTCATTCAGGCTGTGCAGTGGGACAAAGAGACTCTGGAAGCAGGAGAGCACACTTTGACAATTCTAAACTCTCACAAGTTTAAAGAATGCTGACCTGGCTGATCTTGCACGAGAGTTCCCAGCTCACAAGATGCTCCAAAGGTGTAAGGCTTGCAGTAACACACACACTGAGTTCCTTCCACGGCTGCCTCACCACCATTCTGGCAAGGCTGACATTTGCAGGGATCATTTTCAGCCATATATTCTTCAATGGCTTGTTTTAAGTAGTGCTTTTTGACTGAGGAGCAAGGCACTTCCTTTACCAGCTCATATAATGGTGTTAGCTACACACAGTAGAAAAACATTTATTTGGGGATATTAAGTTTATAAGCACATTTAATTATGCAAAATAATTTGTGATGTATGCTCCTGCACATGGGATTCAACAGATGGTCTAATTAGCCATCTAACTAGCTAGCTAAAATCTTCTGTTACTATGTAATATTAGCCTTTTTCTAAAAAGTTAGCTCTGCTTAACAGCATCCCTTAAAGCTACTGGTAGATTACTCATGTCTAAACATATTTGAGCTATGAGATTATGGTTGAGACAGAAGTGTAATACAGACCTCCAATGTCGAGTAAACCAAATTCTCACCCAGCCATCCTCAGCCTAAAAAGCTGAGCAACCCATTATGTTATTTCATTAAGCAATGATAAAAGGTAACAATAAGCAAGAACATTTTGCATTTCTGTTGCCTATTTTATAATATTGTGTGCTTTTACATTTAATTGAAAACTTTCTGACAGAAAACCTTTGGGTTTATACCTTTCTTTAGCATGTGAGCAGTTCCCAAAAAGGTCTTAGACAAGGCAGCAGTGAATACGGTCTACCCAACTTTGAAGTGTCTCACTTCCAGAATCTCCAGTTATGCTAAACTTCTGGATGCAGAAAGAGGGAGGAGAGATGAAAGGGATACACAAAGTTGGCAAGCTGAGTGGAAGCAACACAGAGCTGCCAAGACTCATTTTAGGGAAGTGGTTATCTCGAATCTGGGCTTTCTCCAGTGCTAGGGTGATCTTCTGTGCTTATGCAGAACTCCACTGAAGTCAGTGAAGGCTCCTAAGGTTGTAGGTATTGACCTGCCAAAGCACTTACATTTGTGATGCAGCTCATCACGTTTATGACATTTTCTTCCTGTGGAGTTTGTTTTTTTTATAAATAAAATTATTGCATACTACAGCCTGAGTAATCACCAGCTATAGCTTAATCATTTCTTCCCTTGAGGTGATCCCATCTGCTCATCTCTGCTTCAGGAAGATAGCCTTACCTTTTGTTTAATTACTCTGGGATAGTCGGTCACTGAACTGGCCCAAAAGGAGTATCTCTGACTGTTCCCAGCAGGATTATTCAGCTCTAGATAACTAAGGCCAGCAACAGCACTTGGGCTTCCTCCTTCTATGTAGGGGTCTCCTTTAATCTTGGTACCGCTGCTTCCTGTAGGTTCAGGATGGGGAACACAGAAAATACTAGCATTGCTACATCAACAACTGGAAATAGAAACAATACATGCAAATACTACACTAACAAGTAGTGAAAGGACTCAATAGTTCGGATCAACCACCTGAATCAAGAGTTCCTATGTGGTTAATACATAAGAATTACTTGGTTTTGCAAGTGTCCTGGCAGCCATGACTTAGGGAGTCCAGAAAAGTACTAGTTACTGTCAAAACATTAGCTATGACTGATGAGTGTTGGGAGAGCCTTCTAAACTAGGAACTTGGTGTCTGAGTTCTGCGTATTCAACAAAGCTATCAACACCTGCTCCTCATCATGACAGCTGCTTAGGCGGTGATGGAAGACAGAACACCTGACAACTCTACGAGTTACTGTTGAACATTTACCTGAAGAACTCTGTAGCAATTCATCCAGTTTGGAGCACTCTACTTTTTTCTTTTTCACAATGAATGCATTCCAGCCTGATGTGGTGCACCGGTACATGTCTGTTATGCTCAAACCTGCAGACAATTGATCCATTAAAAATACTGCACACAGAAAGTGTGTTAGATTCACTTCTGAGTTTCCCATTGACTTGAGATGTCATGGAGTATTACACCTAAATTAGAAGGCAACAAACCAGCATGTCTTATTAGAAGGTTGACAGATTACTAAAGCCTATGGATGGAGGCTGAGAGATATAGGGTGTATCTGGAAAAAAGTTTATTCTTTCTTTTATCTCTTTACTAATTCTACAGCACTCTGCACACTGAGTACCATCACACGTGCCACTCTGGTATTTGCTCTGTCATTTTTTCTGCATTACGGAGTTTTACACAACCTTCACCTCCAAGTAACTTTTAAGCTTTAATGTTATTTGAGATTTAGATTGGCACTAGAATTCACGTTTAGCCTGATGAGGTCCTGAACGAGCCATCAAATCTCTGCTACTCAGAGCATTGCAGGTCACAGATGTGGAACTAGAATGAAATGTTGTGGTTTGTGAACTTCTTCTGTTCCTCTTTCTTTTGCCTACAAAGAGAATGTGGTGACTAGTGGAAATGTCTTACTTGATTTTCCGTATTAGCTGACAGAACAAACAAATACATTTTTTTTCTTCTTGATTCACTTTGTTTCTTGTAACAAATACTCTAGTACTCTACCTTCTTCTGTCATTTTCTCAGTATCCATATAAAAAATAACTTTGTAATGTCCTCCTAGAGATCCAGAGTGTAAGAAATGAGTCCCAAAATGTTCAATAAGTCTTCGGTAGACACTGTAATCATAGACAACTGGAAGGTTGGCTAGTTCCTTCCAGAATGGCTCCGCAAGAGTGAGAAAGTCTGGGCGGTTGTTAATAAATTGAGCAACTTCCACACTATTCTCAATGACCATCAGCTGCTTACTCTGGGGGAAGAAAAAGATGTCAGTCATGCTTCATGATTATCACTGTCAGGGTGTTTCCTACTAGCCAGATGACATGCACAGTGTATTCACTACTAACCAACAGCTTTACAGAGCTGTTAGATATGTATAAGCAACTTGGTGAATGCACAAAGTATACCTTCAAGCTAAGAATTATCTTTTGGACCTTTATTTATAATGGCTGCGTATATATTTAGAATTTATTTATAATTCTTTTCCTCCTGTATACTTGAAATCTAGCATAAGGAAAAACAAGAAAGGGATATATCACTTTTCAAAGCAAATGGTGGTTTCCAACACCAGAAGCCTGGCAGTAGCAGGTTAACAAGACTTTTCTGAAACCAAATCAGAGGCACTACAGGGGTTTCCCTTGCACCCTATGCAAGGAAATTTTTTTCTAGAGGACCCTTACAAAGAAAAGGTCTCTAGCCATTTTGAGGATGCTGCTGAATTATTCTTGTTGAAAAAACCAATATGCCTATACAATATTGCTCACCTCAGTTCCCCAAAGTTGCTTTTGAACTTTGCTATGCCAAGTCTCAAAATATGTCATTGTTAGTGTGGTAAAATGAGCTTGTCCTCTGTCATTCTGGTAGCCATAAAATGTATACATTTTTTACGCGATTTTTTTTTTTTTTTTGCTTTAAGATAGAGGTTATACTTCATAATTGAGTGTTACTCTAAAATTATTTATCTAATGGTTCTTTCTAAATAAATCAAAGGCATAAGTACTGTGATCTCCCAATTGCTTAAGACACCAGATCTCTCTGTTAATGGAAACCTACTAGTGGAAAATGTATTATAAAATAAATTAATCTTAATCACAGAATTATTTCCATTTTTTTCCCCCAAGATTCTGACAGAGATAACAGAAAAAAAAAAAGGCTGTCAATCATTCAAAGAATACTGAAAAGATTAATTGATTTTGAGGAGCTGCCAATGATTGTATTCCTCAAACAGGGAAGAAAACAGCTAGTTAGAAAATAAATTACTAATGAAGAGGTGAAATAGAGAAAGTGAAAGCAGCAGCCAACCCTTACTAATTAATAAAAAAAAGCAGTAATCTCTTTGTAAAGGTTTTATGGGATAAAGCGTATGTCACACACTTTGTGCCAAAAATAGGTGGATAAAATAAATATTTTCATCTCATTATAAACGCACATTAAAAAAATTATGAAAGTGTTTATGCAAAATACTAAGCCTATACATACGTTTTGGTTGTGTTGCAGAATTTTATTCTGTGAATAACTGTGTCCACTGTTTGAATTTTCATACCTCTCTGTGTGTTTCATATAAGACCAGCTGCTGTTGAAAAACTCATAACTGAAATCGTTCTGAATTTTAACCTAGAAGATGAAAGACAGAATACTGTATAAAAAATGAGTGGATGTGGCACTTGAGGCTATGGTCTAGCGGTTAGGGAAATGTTGGGAGGATGGTTGGACTTGATGACCCTGGAGGTCCTTTCCAACCACAGTGATGGTTGACCATGACTCTATAAAGAGCTTCATGAAGGATGTTAAAAATGATAACTTATAAAGTAGAGCAAGTCCTTTCTGATGTGAAAAATCCAATGTGTTTTTCAGGCTGAAACCATTTCATAAAAAGTACTATTTAGTACTTCAGTACTTTTCAGTATTTATTTCACAAAAAGTACTAAACAGATGCTATTGAAAAGCATCACTTTTTTAATGTTTGTATATTAAGTATTTATGTTATGAGATAAAGTAAAGGATTGCTTGGCACACTTTTGATAAATATGAGACAAATGAAATCTCTAAGACAGTGACTTCAAAAAAAGCATCTCTGGAAGATCTCCACAAAGCATCTCAAAGCCTTGTGCACATAATATTTCTTAGGGTGATTCAGGCCTCTCCTTATGCTAAGGAGATGGCTTTGCATGCAGTCTAACTGTGAGAGAATTACAAATCACAATCACAAAATCACTTTTTTCCCCTTTCTTTCATTTTAGCAGGATATACATTAGTTTGTATTTCAAAATAATATGTGACTGTAGAGAGGGAACAAGTATCATTTAGCTGCGTTTAGGGAAACCTACCTGCCAAGAGAACCTATGAGCTTTGCATCATTCTTCCAGTTTTAATCATGACCTTAAATATAAAGCCATGCTTAATGGAAACATACCTGGAAAGTATAAGCAAGAACACTTTCACTCAGACGGTAGTATTCTCTCCCATCGCCACTAAAGACCTTTCTACATTGTCCTCCAAAGCTTTGTGTATGAATGACTCTCCCCCTAGTCTCACCAGTAATGGCATCAAAGCTACAAGAAATAAAACATGAAAGATCATTAAGATGAACAGTTAGGAAATTATTTTACAGGAAGCAAAAATTATAGAGCCATTATAACTGAATGCTGCATCTGCAGATTAAGATCATAAACTGATTTACGCAAGAAAAAAGAAGGATTGACTGATAAGTCTTCTATATCTGCAGAACAGCAGCATGCATAGCATGTTACAATAGGGAAAGCAAAATTTTGCTCTTAATTTGTAAACAAAAATGAACACGTATCAGTATCTCTTAAAATTAAAACATGCATATCTATCACAACTGATTTTGTTAAGTTTTATTGTTCCAGCAGTTAATGCAACGGAAACAACAAGGCATCCATTACAAAATCATTTTTGTATCGTATCTGAACTATATCACATACCAAGTGACAAAACTATGCTAAAGAAACATAAGATAATTATTTTGCTAGGCTGTAAATGGGATGTATAAACAGAAATCTATATGGATCTGCAGTACTAAATGCAATGAATAAAAAGAATGAGCATTGCTGGCTCCTTTTTTTGATGCTGATGATCATGTGTTATTGGTTGAAGTTTAATTTCATATCTTAAAAGCTGTTTTTCAATAGCAGGAAT
>NW_008616357.1:8434-11910 GCF_000691845.1 Merops nubicus
AAAGATAAAAAGCTTTATTCTGTGCTTTATCAGAGAGCCTGTATGTCCTGGGAAGAGGCTGTTGTAATGAACACTCTGCATATGGTATGCTTTACCATAGGCCCAGGAAGCCTGTCTGTACATCCAGAGCTAAGTGTAAATGCATTGGCACCAGTAGTACTGAGCCCAGCAGATAACATTACCCTGTTCCTGTAAGTTCTGAATTTGGAGGTGTTTTATCAGTGTCACATACGGTCTTCTTCTCCTCACATCGATCTTCATCTGCACCATCGTCCTCACAATCCTGATCACCGTTGCACACAAGAGATCTGCTAATGCACTGACCTAAATAAGAACAAAAATGCACAGGGAAAGGAGAAGTGTTTGCTTGTTTAAAAATAAATCATCCAAAATCAAAGCAGAAGTTTCACTAATCTACAACACTAATTAGCTTGTTCACTTCCGCAATGAACAGTCTGTGCCCAGGAGGGCTTGTGAAACAACAGTAAATGTAGACAAAGAAACAGTGTAGAGCGCACTTGAGGGAACCACAGCCATTCAAGGCTTATGATATATTAATAAAATGACTTCTAGATTTATTTCCTGAGCTTTCATCCTTTGGCCTTATCACTTGTGATTAACTCTCATTACCTCTCTGGTAGCATCAAAACATATTTATCATGTTCCTCTGTGATAAATGTCTACCCACTGAGATGATGTGGGGTTTTGTGAATGTAGTGGAAGCTGCTTAGATATGAGGACTGTTTTAGAGAGCATTAGTTTCTGTGATCATCATTTCCAAGATGCTTGGATATAGCCTAGAACAGCTTTGAACAATCACATCTAAGGTAGTATTGCATAATTACCTTCTCATAATGAAAGAAACATTACTCTGGGGTAAATTAGTAAAGCAGAATGACTTAGAGAGGCTACCAGGGCAACATTATCTACAAAGCTCTGCAACACTCGAGATGAAATAGAAAATATGTGTAGTTGAGGCTGGAAGAAAAGGAAACATCCTCCTAAACCAAAGTTATCCATAGGCCAAAACTTCCGCAAAGTCATTGCGCATTTACTAAAGTTCAAATATAACAAGGTCATCTACTTAACTTTATGACCAGAAAATGGTGAAAAAGATCTTGGATGGTACCTGAGAAACATCTGAATCGATCACCACAGCCATCCCCTGTTGGGCATCCCCTTGTCGGGGTGCATGGTCTTGTTTCAAAGGCATGCCCAGAACAGGGGTTTCCCCCATACTGGCCATAAACTGCTACTGTCCGTCTCCGAATCTGAATGCAAATCAAGGGATATCTTAGAAAATCCAAAAGCAAAGCAGGAATAGTAATCTAGTGTCAAGACACCATGCTACTGCTATAAGAAATGAGACATTCACTTTTTTAACTAAGAACAACCACACTCGGTGTTACCACAGTATGTTAACTCAAATTAATACAAATACAACTATTTTATCTGTAAAGTCTTTTGATTAACACATAAGCTTGGCTGGTTTGTTAAAAAAAACCCCAACTAATATGTAGCTGAAATCAACAGAAAGCTGCTGACGATTTTCAGTTTTATTTTACATTTTTAATAAGACCAATCATGCCTGAATTTTCTGAAGTTCTTCAAATTAAACAATGTAATTAAAGAAGATGATAAAATCTAACATCAGTTTGGGTACTTTTTGCTTCTAAAAAGAATAAACACAGTCTCATGGCACATCTTTACTTTTGACTAATCCCTCTTTAATTGATGCAACATCAAAGTAGATGAGAAGAAAAATCAAAAGCGAGTATCTTTCACATCAATAGAATTGCACTGTAAATATCATAAACTTCTTTTCATTGAGGATAATAATTTCCAAACAAGATTTCTTTCCTTGAGACATGACTCCACTAATGAAATATCACCAGAATGAGTACAATACAGCATCAGCTACAGGAGGAATATCAGTTCAGCTGAGCATTTTGGAGCTATCACCAAAATAAAAAGTGCACAAATTATTTTACAACATGAATATCATAGCTTTGAAAGAGAACATATTGGGGACGGGCTGGAGGATTTCCCTTCAGAGTTCTTTGGTCTTCAGCCTTCTTGTTCTGCTGTGGCTTTTGTCAGACACCCAGCTAGGGATTTTAAAGATACAGGAGCTCCTTAAGTAGGCTATTATTAGGGGGGAAACTATACCTGTTTTTGAGTACAGCCATCACACTCAGACCATGGGCCAAAAGAATTCCAGCGGCAATGGACTGGTGAGGAAGAGCTGCTCCAGTAGTATTTTTTTGCATTAAAAAAAAAAAAAAAGAGGAAAATCATTAGGGGTTTGCCTCTAAAATTATTAGTGCAAACCAGGCCTTTAGTACAATTAGGGGTATGATGAGGCTTTCTCTAAATCCACTTGTCTCTGTTTTTTATGTGTAAGTACAAAATCAGCCCCAGCCTGGGCTTCCTGATCCCTGAAAAGAAGAAATGAGATACATCCACCTAGCCTGAAGATCAGTGAGGGCTTTGTGCAATCCTAAGAGAAGTTTCAAAGCCCAGCTTCGCATCGCAAAGCAGGGAGAGGCCAGACGGCAGGGGCAGGCTGGCGCGGCGGCGGCGCGGCGCTGGCAGGGGCTGTGGCCCCCCACGGCGTGCGCAGAGCTTCCCACGGCAGCGCTCAACAAACCAGTCTGCCCGCGGGAGGCACTGGGGGCGCGACCCGGCCCCGGGACCCAGGCTGGCTTGGGGCAAGCTGTGCTGTGTTTCACAGACGTGTGCTGCTGTAGCTCTTTTCCCACAGGGCAGCTGACTTCTCTGGGCAGAGGTAAGGGACACCCTAATGCCTCCCTTGTCACCAGCGATGGCAGTGGCAGTACTGACACCAAACGGTGTCTCCTCTCACAGGAATGTATCTGAAGACCCCTTTAAGCCCTGCCTTATGTCATGCACCAGAAGCTGTCTGTTACATTACACGTGCTTAGTCTTCAGCAAGTAGTTTACTAAAAAATACTCACCTGGAAAAAATGGAAAAGAAGCCTGAAACTTCCAGCAACAGAAAAATCCCCAGTACCTGAAAAAAAGAGGAGCAAAAGCAAACTCATGTTGCTTTTCTGCTTCTTCTGTTACCTCATGCAGCTGTGTACCTTTCTGAAATCCTTACACTAGTCAGCTTGAGAAATAAAGGACAGTGTCACACTGATTTTCCTCAGCTTTGTTGTCAAAGCTGTATTTTTTTTCAGGTTTCTCCTTTCCTGCAACACTGCCCAATTACATTTTCAGTTAAGTATTTCTCCATCTAAATTAATATTTCACTGCACTTGCCATATTCACTTCATCAGTACAAACTGAGTAAACAATTATCTTACCTTCATGTTATACGAAATACTCAAGATATCCAGCGATTACCAGGGAAAATGCACTTCCACTCAATTCAGCAGCCAAAGGAGTCAGTCAGTCTGTCTGCTACTGTACATCTCTCCTCACTCTGCCTTGCTATTCTGTTTTTCTTTCCC
>NW_008616357.1:11941-17274 GCF_000691845.1 Merops nubicus
AGGCTGAATATTGCCAAGAAATTTTAATCTTAACTCATCTAGTTCTCTCCAGGGACACAGACTGCTTTGGGAGCTGCTCAGTGTTTTTAAGATATATAAATCAAGGCTTGAATGTACTGACACGATGGGCTGGCACAAAGTTGTGAAAAGCTCTTACTGGAAGAACAATAATTTTTTTTCTCTGTCTTCCCTCTCACAATTTCTTTCCTTTGAACATGACTCCTCAGAGATCCCAGGCCAGCCGTGCTGTCATGCATACTACACCAGAGCTAAGTCCCCAGCTTCAGTAGCAAGAGCTGCTCTAGAATTAAGCTGATGTTGCTGAGGCTTAATTTTGATCACAAATCTTCAGTCTCCACTTCTGCAGTTATGCTGATTTTTGTGTATCACTTCTCACACTGAAAATCAGCTTATGGACCTGAACACAAATTTTGGCCAGTTCTGGCATGGTGGTGCCTGTGAAAGACATCCTGAGATGCTACACAGCCCCTAGTTTCAATGACACATGAACAGCTGGTTTTCTGTGGGGATGCTCTAATAGAAGCAAGAACACTTCACTGTCTCTTTCCCCACCTTGCCATGCTCCTTTATCTTTGCTTTCGACGTTTTTCACTTTCCAGAACTGATCCATTCCAGTAAAAGCAAGAAAATGCCACTGCTGGGCAAATCTACCTGAATTTATCCTAGTGGAGCCTGGATGAAACCCTCATGGAAAAGCAGCACGCCTATCTGAAAACTCTTGTTGTCTGAAAACAGATACTACCTCTATTTCGATCAGCTTAACACAGTTCTCAGAAAACTAAATGCTTCATGTCACATTATCACTAATGGTGCCTCTTAAACCCTGCACACTGCTAGCATGGTCTGCTTTCCTTATGAAGATGCCTAGATCTTGGGCCACATTACTCCATCCATGTGAGGGATTCCTACATCCAGTCCTTGGAAGTTAGCAACCCCAAAGCAAATTTAGCTAAGCCAGAGCATGTCTTTGGGTCTTTTCACATTTAGTAACTATGGATTTATTTGATAATGTAATTCATGTATTTTCATCACTTCTGTACATATTTTATTGCTTTTGATAGAAAACCTCATGTTCTATTACCAATTTGTGCAACACTGTTGGTAGTCATTTGCCTATGAAGGAATTGATTAAAACTGAGTTAAATTGATTAAAACCTCCAAGAGTTGGTCCAGAATATGGAAATTCTGAAGAACATTTTATCTCTACAGACATATGTCTTGATCTTGCTGTTAGCTGTTTTAATGCCTTAGATAGCAAACTCACTTTCTGTAAGTACATCATTAGCTATAATAACCCTCAAGATAAAAATACACTGTAATACGCTTACAAACAAAACACGCAAATAAACATAAAAAAGGACAAAAAAAAGCTAGCAAAGAAAGTGTGCGGGGGTCTACTCTAAAGGGTATCATATTCAAATTAGTTTATATTGATGGAATGTCTTCTTGCAAGGAGCATTTCAGCAAGACAAGTGTTGCTTTGGCAGATGCTGTATAATAGTTCTTTTAGCACACATTTTCAAATACCTCAGCCTACAGACTTCATCTTTTTTCAGTTGGAAACAGGATCCTTCTTTTCTATTGACCCTGGCTTCAGCAGTAACAAAAGCAAAGAGACTGAATGGGCAAGGTGCAAAGTGGAGGTTAGAGCTGGACTTGTGTCCCTCCTAGGACTGCAGGTCCATGCGTCCCACGGCACTTCGCTTCCCTGCAGCGGAAGGATGTTCTGTTCACTCTGCAGCTGCGGACTGTGAATGGTTGGTTCTTTCATTTCATATGTACTTATAGTAACTTTTCTCTACTTCAGCTCTGGATCACTTATATAGTTTCTTACTTTTGTGTGCTACGGACACGTAAGGCTATGCACAGTTGCATGTTCATCTACTCATACTGCAATTCTGAGACGAGTGACTATGCAGCACCTAGTGCAGGCCCAGTCTGACTGATAGGTACTTCTATAGTAACATAAATTATAATAAAAACCCTGTCTGAGGGAGCTCCCCAATTATTTCCTTTGACTGTATGGTAGTGAGGTACAAAGCAGAACTTCCAGAGAAGAAGGGGTCAATTTCCCCTCACTGTTAATGAAAATGGCAACAACCTACTGACCATTTTGCAGTTAAAAATGTGTTCTATCATGGCAATTTTAAATTCTTGATAAACATTTCTATGGTCTATTCAGAAATAAACTGTCTTTAGAGGTAAAACCGATGTTTTATGGGGGTAAAAAAGGAGTAGTTTGAGACATACAAAGGATTAGCCACAAGGCAAGGCATTTCTTGTCCTGCATCAAACAATAATTCTAGCACAAGAATGATTAATGCAATGCTTCACTTGCTGGGATAATGATATCCTGCCTGGTCTGGGGACAGCATGAAATGGTATTGTCTGTATTCTACTTCACACTAAGGTCAGCCAGAATATAATTATGTCAGTGATATTTCCCTGTGGACTTCCAGCCCTTTATAGGATAGATGCTAAGGTTACCCAATAGTTTACCAAGCTTTAAATAGTCTTGTGCCTTCATTGTTCAAGTTCATTAAGTATTACAGCCCTAAAGACAGTCTGCTCTCTGACTGCTGCAAATGCCAAGGATCTAGTGACAACAGAGTAGAGAAAGAACATCTTGTCATTATGGTTTTAAATTATAAAATTGACATGGAGAGTGTTTGGATCTGTTCCTGTTTGCTAATGCCATCTCACTTTTTTTTAAGAAAAAAAAAAGTGTTTTAATTGCCTGTTTTGCTTTTAATATATTTGTCACATTTCCAGTATTAATGACAATGCCTTGGGATGTGTCTCTATGAAATATGTCAAATAGCATTAATACTGTGCTAACTGCAATTCAAATTATTCTCTATCAGGGGACCTCATAGAAGGATATTGGCTTAGACATGGGAATCCATATGTTTCAGAAACTACACCAATCAAACAAGGGCTGTGAGAGTTTTGGTTTGGAAGAAAGAAGCTCATGTTATTATAATACCTCAAAATTCAGAGACATTTAGTAGCATATAGTAATAAATCAGAGTTATCTAGAGCATAGACATTTCAATCTGTGTGTACACAAAGGTTATCACTGGGCAATTTCTTTTTTTTAGAGTTAGGTTCTGATCTTAGGATACAAGACATGGTAACAATTTTACCAGCTTGAAACTGACTGAAATGGTGAGTTACTACCTGTTATTTCCACACTTGTCTCTGCTTTTATTTTCACTCCCCACCAGGCGTTCCTTCTGCATGTCTGGTGCTGGCTTTGGCATGCTTCAGTCCTCTCTGTGAGGCAGTCTAATTTATTACAAGGTCAGAAAATAAAACCAGAAAAAATCTGAGTGCTTGTGTGATGTTTACATGAGTTAGTCTCCCAGGAAGGTCTAGTGGGCAACAGACCCAGGGAGAGGGTAAAAATATACAGTCATGGAGGAGAGAGAGTGGAGGAAAGAGGTGAGATATACGACAGGAGGGAGGGCAGTGAGGGACCCTTCTGCTTGCACATGCAGACAGCCACTGCATTTGTTCAAGTGCCAATGAACCATCACCTTGCAGAAACTCTCCTGGTGGCTGCTCATCCCAGACTAGCATGCATAGACCACCCCACTGCTCAGGGATGGTGGCATCCAAATTCAGCATCCTATCTACCGATCAGTTGCTCAGACAGGCCTGATTTAGATATTCACTGAAGCTGGATATTTGTTTTTTATTTCCACCACTACTGACACTTTTCTCCCCGAGATATGCCACTTCCAAGGTGAAAAAAACTGCTAAGGTTCAGACCATCTGTCTTTGGACATGGCTGCAAACAAAATATTGATGGTAGGTATGACTGAAATTTTCAGGGTTTGGAGGAGGCTTAGGTTTACCCTAAGTCCTTCTCAACCTGAAATCATGCCTACAGAGCTCACAGGGGTCAGGGCTTCTGCCAGCTGTATGCAGAAGCAGAGGTACTGTGTCCACAATATAACGACACACTCTCATGTGTGCCCAGCAACAGAGAGGCTCACACATACATAAACAGGCGAATTTCATGAACTAGAGAGGTGGCCTCATAGTTTTAGCATTTTAAATAAGGTAACACAGAAAGAGTCACATGAAAAGGTCTAAAGTGAAAGTATTATTGTGCAATATTTGTGTTGATAGTGACACAAAACCACATAGTACATAAGCAGGTGCATCAGAGGTTAAATCACATGGAAGGTGGCAGAGCCTGGTCCAAGCAACTGAACCTCAGAATCAGACAAGGTCAATTTTTCACAAGTATACAATGGTTTCAGTTTTTGATGATTTTTTTTTCTTGTATTCTTCCACATTGTTTAACTAAGTTTCATAGATTCATAAGCAGTTTTATATGACTGCCTGAAGCAGCAGTATCTTGATGACCCAGATCTTTTTAGCCTGTCTCGGTGCCTTACAAAATATTGTCTCTTTCTGCCTGTTCTTTGTAGAAAAATAAAATGTCAAACACCAGCTATCAGCAACCTTGCCCATGCTTTTATATCTCTGGCTATATCTGAATTAGTGGTATATGTGTGTTATATATTTTAGAATTATTATTGTAACCAGTTAGAAAGCTAAAAAACCTGCAAGCAGGAAACTTTGAACAAAAATCTTTTATCAAAGTCCATCAGTCTCCCTTTGAAAATTTCCAACTATCTTGAAATTAAAATCTAAAACTGTTTTCCAATAAGCAGAAGAAAGATTGCTCTCCTATAAAGGAGACTTAGGGAAGACAATGAAGGCAGGACTTCAAAGAAACAGATCTTATTAGGATGTCTTTTTGAACTACAACATTTTTAGGATCATCTGAAACTCATTAAAATTTTGTCAGCTTACTTGAGAAGTCAGTAATTAACCCTAACTGCCACTGTGAAACTTTATGGAATGAGCTTTTGCAGATATCTTCCAGCTGGAACCAATGTTCAACAAATAAAGTTAAGTTTTTGCAAACTTTCATAAAGACAACAAAAAAGCAGAGCATTGTGTAGAAACAGAAATGACATTGCACTGACTTCTTTTTAAAAAATTCTGGCTGGCTATGCATACTATACAACAACCACCAGACTGAGACAAATGAAAACATACACCACTAACAAGAAAGGGATAATATAGTTGCAGAGATTCACCTGAGCTCCAAAGGAAATCAGATGCACTCAAAATTTGTTAAGTCTTGTACAACAGGCTAATAAGTCCCTAAAATTGGTGTGATGTCCTTTTGTGAATTATTTTGGCTTCTGCTTCTACCTGCAGTTCAGTTCAAAGGAGCAGCGCTGAAGGAGAGGGTCAAAGTATTCCTTTAACATATACATATATATATA
>NW_008616358.1:0-250 GCF_000691845.1 Merops nubicus
GTGTGGCCTCTGCAGCCCTGGGGAAATTAGTGGGTACTGAGATACCCCAGAATCATTTATTGATTTCTTTTTAGCTCACAGAACCTGATTTTTAAGGACAGTTACAGACAAAGCTTTTGCTGACATTGATGATTGCCAAGGGAACTCTCCAGCAGAGGGAGTGATGCCCATCAGACACCCAGGGGGAGGAGGAGGAGGAGGAGGGAGGTTTCCCTGGTGTGAAGATATAGACTTTCCATGATTTCCCAGC
>NW_008616358.1:269-624 GCF_000691845.1 Merops nubicus
CCCCAGCCGGGCTGGAATTGGCTGCGGCTGATCTTTGCACCAGCCCCAGCACACCCTGCCTGCAGCTGAGTGCTGCTCACCCAGGGGAAGCTCCTGCCCATCCCATCAGGACTCCCCGTGGGGAGTGTCAGTGCACAAACAGCACATGGACCCCACGGGACCAGGGGCTGGGAAGGCATCTGAGCTGGAGATGAACAGCCAGGGGGAACAGCAGCCACCCAAGTGTCACCCTGCTCCTCTGGGGCAGCAGGATGCCTGTGCCACCTCCTTGGGCCTCAGCCCGATGGGGGCCAGGACAGGAGATGATTTCCTTCTTCCAGCATTGAAAAGGAGAGCAAGGAACATCTCCCCTGCC
>NW_008616359.1:0-255 GCF_000691845.1 Merops nubicus
AGAGTCAGAGCTGGGCATGGTGATGCACGCTGCCCCCCTCCCCCCCTCAGAGCAGCACTTCTTCTTGCCACGGTGCTAGCCGCTACAGAGCCCCATGGAGCAGATCCTGCCTGCTTGTACAATGCTGCTGCTTCCTGGCTGCCTGGTCCCCACGTGGTCCATTCTCTGTTCTGCCAATGACCAGGCCCAACAAGAATGATACAGCCAGCAGGAAGAGAAACCAATACACAGACTGTATTGTAAGCAAAAACATTG
>NW_008616359.1:735-983 GCF_000691845.1 Merops nubicus
GGCGGTGGGAACCACCCATATGTCAACCTTAATTCGGGGCCCGGGGTTCAACCCCTAGCATTTCGCTGTGCTGCCACTTTCACGGTTTCGCTGCTTCTAGGGGGGGATTGGAGCTGCTTTCCGCTGCTGCCCGCTCGCCGGAGCCAGCGCCGCGGCTGATCAACGGAGGTACTGCCGCATGTTGCTGCCTGCAGTCCTGGGCTAAAATAACAGCTACAGCCTGCCGCGGCTCCCAGTGCAGAGCTGCA
>NW_008616360.1:0-7770 GCF_000691845.1 Merops nubicus
ACTCTCAACCAGCTCATCATCCTTCCATCAAAATGCCATCAATTTTACAGAAACTGAAATTATATTAATTACATATGTATTCTTTCTATAAATGTGTAGGTATCACAAAGTCATTAACATGTAGATATCCTGGCCTGTAAAAAACTTTTCATACTATATAAAGTACAGATGCTACGTAATTCAATGGGGAAACTCATATTAATGAGCTAGGATTTCACTGTTAACTTGTTCTAAAAGAGAAATGCTGGTTTAGCAGCTCCGTGATCATGGGTTACTCTAAAGTGCAGTGACCAAAGATCAATATGCCAGGCTGCTAGAAGAAAGTCACTGTAAATCTATGTTGTTCATTGCTAAGTCAATGGTTTTTATAGAACAAACAAATTTTTCCACACTTTTCCTCAAATGTGAATTCATTGTTAGTGAAGAATGAATTGTACCAGTTCAGAATGTCTGCTGACTTAGAAATTCATCTGCCTCTTTAGGTCAGAGACATTACATAAAACAGAGGAGGAAAAGAAAACAAGACCCCTCTTACAAATTAGCTTAAAAGATCTACAGAATTTACTAATAGGCTGCTAAGCCATTGTCTCACGATAGACGCTTTGACTGGTTCCTCAGACATAGCTGAACATCTAGGTCTTGCCTGGACCACTATACTGAATGGCAATGGTCCTATGCACTTCTTACTTGAAATATAATTGCACAGAATTAGCATAGGAAAGTAAATCTACTTTTTCCCACAATGATCAGTACTCTGTAGAAATACAGATTGTATCTCAATAAATTGTGAGAGCTAATATATAGCCTTAAAACATAAAAAATAAAAATATCCTTTCATATTATTCTGCTTTTATGTAATTGAACACAGCTTGTTCTGGTAGAAAATAACAGCTGTCTGAAGTAACTTCACGTTGTATCTCCAACAGCACATATTTTTCTATCTAGTTACAGATAATTGTATGCAATTATAACATTTTAGTAATCTGCATAAACCAGCTAATTTAGTTGCTGTTTTTTTATTCTTTTTTTTTTTCCCTTTTTCTTTCTAATTCTCTCCCTCCACTTTCTGAAGAATAAAATGAAATATAGAGTGGATAAGATAGGGACTTCACAACTGTTTTTAAGAATCTTCAGTATGGACCATCGACACATCCCATCTTTATTGCTACAGATTTTGCCCAGACATGAAGACAGTTCATATTGAGTACAGCTCACCACATAAAGACATTTCAAACCTTTCTGTTAGAAATAATGCAATCAAATGGAGGCCGTGTATTGTCCAGAAGAAGTGACTGTTCATTAAAAACTCTGGAGTCAAATATCTCTCAAAATTTCTATTAAAAACATGTCCCTGATAGTCTTTTTCCCACTGTAGCTTTTATTTTCAACCAAGGCACCATGAGTTACAGTTTCATAGATCCTCCCTAATTTAATTCTTTTTAGGACTTGACCTGCAGGACTGCCAACTGAACAAGTCCCTTTGCTCCTAAGCTGGTGCATGTGCTAAAAAAAAAAAAAAAAAAAAAAAAAAAAAAGCAACACCAAGAAGAGGTCTGTGGAAAACTGCAAAGTGATGGCAGATTTTCTGCATTTCGTACGCTTCAGTCTATTCAGTCTATGTCTGACTAGAAAAATCCTCCTATACTGCCACTGTGGGTGTTCTTTCAACAAGTAGGCATAACAGACTACAACAAAGAATGTTTCATACAAAAGGAGAGGAATTTCTTTATAAATTTTTATAGAAACTCAATTAGACTAATGAATTAATGCTTCTAGAGAATGTTGATTCTGCCTTTCTCAGGCAGGAGAAATCAGAGATCCGCTAGTTCTCTTTGAAAATCTTGGCTGTTACCCAAGTTACTTTAGTTTCAAATGAGATTTCAGCTTAAAATCACATAATCTTGTTTTTTTTCCCTGAGTCCTGCAGCAAGTCCCACAGAGTAAGTACACAGAACAATATGAAAGCATTTAAACAAACTAGCTTTGATTTTTCAGTGCTTAGCACCCAGAAAAAAACCCACAAGATTAAATGGAGATGCAAATAATGTACAGTTCCTAGTATCAAGCTATTTCACTGTGCCACCATAGTTGACCAGTTTTGAAATATTAAATATTACTCTTCCATTTACCAGAATGCAAATGGTTTTGTTATCTTTGAGTATTTATTTTCTGTACAGGTTTGTTCATCTACAGAAAAATACATGTAGGTTAGTTTTCACTACAGCTAGTAAAACAAATAAAATGTCCAGACACAGGCCATGGAACGTGCAAATAAACAAGTTTTGAGATTTCTTCAATTGTGTGTTTATACAGTGAATAAAAAAGGAAGTAGTAAACAAGAAAACTTGTCTCCAGTACAGATTGTATGACCAATTTTATACAATTCTAGCATTTTAAAGGTAACTGCAATACAGAAAAATGAATAAATGTAGGGCTGTGGAAGGAATCTACCTGTTTCATCTGTTAAGTGCCATTTCAAAAATTGCAGGTTTTGACTCTTCTTTTAGTAGGGGGGAGAGTGTTTTCTTGCCAACAGTGAAGCTGCAAGTTTTAGTACCAAAAAACTTCAGTAAAACGCCATCGTTTCCTACAAAGAATACGCAAGAAAATACACTTCCTATCTGTAGATTAAATTACCCATTAAGTGCAAAGGAAAACCAGAACAACCTAGTCTTGTAACAGATGCATAAGGCTTCTAGGTAGACTTCATAGTTTTTACAAACATGAAGAAAGAATGGCTGTCCATGGAGAACAAAGCATTTATAAGAAAACTTTCTGAAAAAAATCTTCTAGTAAAAAAAAAATCTTGTAGAAATCACCTGTGAAGAAATTCAGAAGGTGTGCTGTGGATGAAACCATGTTTGATGCTTTCTTTTTGGTCTATCATTTTCCATATATTTAAGTGCTCAATATTGTATCAGCCACGTGTCAGAAATAAATAATGAACCTGCCAGAAGAGATGTTTTCCATTTCTTAACAACCATCTTGGTCCATGACAGAACTGATTGGCTTTTTCACATATACTACTGGCAGAGATAAAATATTGGCTCTCTTTAAACTACCGTCTTTGCACCAGATTTGTTCACTTCAGGTGAGCTCAGTAAGACAAATATTTTGATTTTTAAAAAGATAGATGAAATAATCTAAATCCTCAGTACTATTAAGTTGTTTTTTGAGAAAATGTGCAGTAGATTTTTCTCATCTCAGTTGTACTTGACCTTTAGTTCACTGAATATGAAGTATTGTATGCTCTTTCCTAGCATAAGGATTTGAGTTCTCAGTCTGACTCGATTGCCTTTCACTATTGCTTAAGGTGTTAGTCAACTCAACAAGACTGTTCCACTGTCAAAACACTAATATAAAAAGAACTCATCAGCAAGGGGTCACTCTTTAGTAGTCTGCTGCATGGTGCAGCATTTCCTATGTTCTGTGAATTACATGATCAATGTCTGTTCAATTCAGTTGAACAGAAGCCTAACAGCTACAGGAAAGTCTTTTTACCCAACTCTTTTTTTTTTTTTTAAAAAATTTCCTTCTTAAAATTCTAACTAACATCAACTATGGCAAAGGAAGGCAAAAGCTTTGTTTTGAATCACATTCCAGTTAATCTTCTGTTGTTTCTCCTTGCTAGCCAGCCCATGCTGATACCCAACTGAGACTCTCATTCAAAGGTCAGCATTGCAAGGTGAGGGACCTGCCATTAGGCAGATGAAGGGTTAATTGAACAATTATCTAGGTCAAAGGGAGTCTTTTTTAATGATTTTAGTAGACCTTAGGTAAGGTTCTTAATTGGGAACTGGTTGCCTTGAGTTAGATTGTTCTCAGAAGTGAATTTGTTAAAATCTTTGGAAGGCACACTTCTCTAATCTCCTTTGACATGTGTTCAGTTTTATAATTAATTCTTTTTCAATGTGTCTGCATAATTTGTTCATACATTGACACTGGCAGGTTGCGATTTTCCTCCTGCTCTGCTTTATCACTAAAATTATAATAATATACAAAAAGCATGTCACTGATCCCAAGTCATCCATCTCTATGTTTTTAGTAGCCTTGCAATGAGAAGAAAATTTTGCAGTTATCATTGTGAAAAGTGACATTTTGATGAGGAGGCCTTTGGAAATGCTTGTGAACTCCAAGATCAGAAAAACACATGTATTTAATACAGCATGTTGCATTTGAACCTCAGTGAGAGGAAAACATTGCTACTAGGACACCTAAGCTCGCTACGGTTGTGCTTCCCACTTTCATGATCTCAGTGTTCTCTTGAAGTAATAATTGTATGTGAATATGAAAGAAGTACTATACTGATTGTAATAAAATTAAAATGTTAAGTTACAAAAGCATTTCTTTATATGCCTTGACAGATATTTTAAAACAACAGCTGAGGACTGCCAGTGGTTTTTCACATTTAAAATATTTTCTCATCCTCCATTCTGATGCTTTCCACGATGAGCTAGCAAGATGAAGGTACAATTATGAAAAGCTGAAAAACTGTACAGTTCTCTTTAAATAGTAAGTTATCTTCTTCATAACAAGTAAGATTCAAGATCTGAGTCTAAAAGCATATCACTCCTGGGGAAAGCTGCATTTACACAATTACTCTCAACGGCTCCATCTCAGGATTTTCAGCACATAAAATAGGTTATATTTGGAGAATACCTATGAAAAACCAGCTGCCAGTTCTACAGAAGTTGCATATTGACAGATTATATAAATTTAATGCTACAAGTTCTCCTGACACAGAGAACACAGGTTCTCTATGTCTTCAAGACCATAGATGAGGACTTAGTGAAACGATATATAACACACTGTTATGAGATCTTTATTTTCTCTATACCTCAGTTATTTCTATGGGTTTCTTACCATCCTGATGAAAATAATAGCTGAGTCCTAGAGAAAGAAGTGAAAGGCACAAATGTGGCTGTCACTGAGCCAGCTCAGGTCTGCTGTCAATACAGCAGGGGTGGCAGCTGGGACGGGCAATGACTCAGAGACCTGTAGTGCACTCCGTCGCAGGGGACATTCTGGGGCCCTGCTGTTCTCTCTAGCAGTGCACATGCAGTGTCCTACATCAGCCTGTGTTCAGCTTCTGAATTATTGAATTGCGGTTATTTAGTTGAAAAAATAAATTGTGGTTTTATGTTGTGGTGGTGTGCTGGGTTTGGCCAGGATAGGGTTAATATTCACAAGTGGCTGCAGCTGGGCAGCACCGCAGCTGGGATAAAGAACCAACCCAGCCAATGGGATATTTGATACCATACTGACATCATGACATGTAAGGAGGGGGCTGGCCACTGATGGGTGGCTTTAGCATTTGGCTGGATGAGGGAGAGTTGTATCTTGGGTAAGCATATCATTATTGCTTTATATACTGTTTCACTGTGATTATCATTACTGCTGCTGTTGTTGTGTCTATCTTTCTGTTGTTCTGTTAAACTGTCCTTATCTTAATCCATTGGCTGAGGTTAAACCACGACAGGTGCAAAGAAAGCCACTGAAAGGGTGGAGCGGCCATTTAAAATTATTTCTCTAGCACATGTGCTGTAGGCTTCATCCTTTGTAGGTATTACTATACTGTTACTAGAGAAACAAAACCTAAAAAAGGACAGAATATCTTGTTTGTGTTTGCATCAGTTCCAGCTAACAAAACTGCTGTTCAGAAGCATGTCTACTATAAATAGTGTTAAGACCATGAACAGTGGTTAATAACAGTATGCAAGTATGAAACCCTTGTATTGTGAAAGACAGATTAATTGCTTATGTATCTGTGGGATCCACTTGGCTTAGCTGAAATGCTGATTGTGAAATAAACATTTTATAGTTTGAGTTAAGGTTCACATTGTTACAACAGGAAAGTTAAAAGCATAATGTCAGGTTCTTGGGAGATTTAAGAGTTTATATTCAGGTAAGTAATAATGCTGACTCGGCTTGTAAGTCTGACTTTTGTTCTTTCAAAAATAACCCACTTCT
Source organism: Merops nubicus (assembly GCF_000691845.1). Lineage (NCBI taxonomy): Eukaryota > Metazoa > Chordata > Aves > Coraciiformes > Meropidae > Merops > Merops nubicus. Next base: position 5,971 of record NW_008616360.1, read on the forward strand.
GTGGGATACCTGCCCGCTTCTGCTTTGTTTCCTCCTTGGTCTCCTATCTTCTTACTGCAGTTGCATAGCTCTTACCTGCAGAATAGCAGTAGTCTGCTTAGGAAATGCATCCCAATACCTCTCCAAGTTTTATTCTTAACCTCCTTGCTGAGTTATTCTTAAATCTATTTTCTAGACAATTGTTTTCCATCACTCTTGCCAACCTTGCCTGTTTCATCTCTGCCCTCCCTTCAGAGTATGTGCATGTGTACACACATTTGATTTCCTGGAGTTGTCACTCTCCTGTGTATCCATCTGCACTCCACCCCTCTGGCTCCAGCCTCCTTTATCAGGATCCCAATTCAATCTCAATCTAATTTTTATTGCTTTTTGTTTATAATTATGAAGGGAGGATGGCCTGGTTCTCTACTAAGAAGGAAACATTTATTAAAGAAAAGTTGAAAGATGGAATTTCATTTTACTTTTGTACACTTATATCCATGTGTTTTGATTTATGCTATGCAAAAGTCAGTTGATAATTAGATGTAACTCAGAATGAGCTTAGAGATTCCATTTCCAGCTGTGTCGATTTATATTTAATAATTTCCCCATTCCTTCTAGCAATCTGTTCCCTTTTTTAAAATATTAGAAGCCTGAATATATGGTGTCTTTACCACCAAATTTCATCAAAGCCTTATGGAAGTCCACTCAGTAACAACAAATAAGTAGAAGAAGAGAAAGCACAACAAACAGTGAAACTGAAAATTAATTTGTTTTAATTCACTATTATAGCAGGCACAGCACAGATGAGGGTTGAGTACCAGGGGAGTATGCACTGGAAAAATCACTTGAGCTTTCCTTTTGTTTCATTTTGCAATATTTTATATATTTATTACAGTATGACAGGTGAATATTTTTGGTATGGTTTGATTTCTTCTTTAGTGCCTTGTACTTTATATTAAAGAATTTTATTCAAGCTCTGCTTGACAAAGATACAGCAGGGATGCTTTGACAAAAACTTAACATCCTATATTAGTGCAGATACTGAATATGTATTCAAAGTGTGTGGTTAGATAAGCTCACATAAAATGAATGGTTATGAAGCTATTTTAAAAAGAATATATTTAATATATTTTCTTACTCCTATTCCTAAAAACTCTGCTTTAATTGTTATTGTTTGAGGCATATGTTTACAGAACACCTGGAACCAATCAGTTCATTGAAGCTCATTCTTTCACATATATCATTAATAAGAAAAGGATTCCTTTAGTACATTAAAGGTATAGTAAAAACTTACACCATCTCCCTGCACCTCTGCCTGCTCACTGATGCTTTCAGGGAGGGAAAAAAAAGACACTGAATTAGACTTCTGCCACACTTCACTCTTTAAAGTATAATTGCAATTAAAAGTTTTCTTTCACGTGAGTATCAGAGCATAGGTTTGGTAAGACTGGATAAAAAAGTGCCATTTTTCTCTAATTAATACAGAGTTGGTTTGCTACATAACCAGAGGTTACAACGTTTCTGCAGATCTGGAGTGGATGACTTCAGGTGATCTAGTGAGGGTTCAAATAGCATGAAGCTTCTTTAGCTAGCAAATTCAGGGCTGAAAAGGAGGATCAAACTTAATGTCTTTGTTCGAAAACAACGCCAAGGAATCCATGAGCCTATTCCATGCCCCTTCTAAAAGGGATTATCCTTGAGGCACACATAGCAGAAGCAGTTGCCTTCCCTCCTCAGTGTAACGCAGCCTGACTTTCCCCTGGGGATCAGTGACTTTTGGTATGTCCAAGCACATAGAATCATAAAATCCTTTAGGTT
>NW_008616361.1:0-1459 GCF_000691845.1 Merops nubicus
GAGCCCCAGGTCTGTGCCCGGAGGTGCGTTGTGAAGGCCAGGTGGGTTCTCCTAGGAGATCGTCCTGACCGCATCAGAGCTTTGCCATCATCTGCTCAGAGGGTAGCTCACAGCGCCGCTGAGGACAGGGCAGCACGTTCCTGTATCCTTGGTGCGACCACCACATGCTGCACCCTGAACGATCTACAGACCCCTGCAAGATGTATTAGTGTTCCAGCCTCAGCTGGCGGCCTCTGGTGCACTCAGTGGTCCCTGACGGCAAAAGGCTCTAAAAAGCCTCTCGTGTCTGCAGACCTCAGGCTTTAGGGTTAGCTGGTACCTTGGCAGCACTAGAAGCCCACCTGGTATCCTGGCTGAGGAGCTTGACAAGTAGATAGCAAAGCCAAGGATCAAAGGGCAGAGGAGCTTCCTTAGTCAGGTCACCCACTCAGCTCACACCACTCTGATCCTGTCTGAATAGTCCCGCTGAATCCTTCGAGGGAGCTGAGCAGAATATCAGCCCCCAAGAGTGATCTCCACGCCTTGCTGCCAGGTGCCAGGCTGGGACAAGCCAGGAGACTGAGGTCATCTAGCAGAGACATGGCTTTTGAGAAGCAATGTCCACGGATGGAACATAGGAAACAATTCAGCTGTGGACAGCAATCAGGGCTGCTTGTGCAGCAGCTGTCCTGCCCTGCCTACAGCGATTTAGGTGACTTAGGGAGCCCCTCAAGACCCTCACAGTACATGCTCACACCTTCACCAAGGAGAAGCACGAGAAAGGTCAGGTGCTGCTGATGACCTCCAGGTTTTCCTTTAACACATGCTGTGCTCCAGCCCTGATCGAGCTGTAAAAGATTGCATGGGACTGATGGAGGGACAAAGATGTCTTTGAGGTTATTTGGTGGGAAATATTTCCACTGCCTGCAGCCCCGTCCGCTGGAGGCATCCAGATATAGTAGACGTGTGCAAGAGGCACTCCTCAGAGCTGTTTCAGGTGCTGGCAAAGGGGACAGTTTGGCTGCCCATTCTCCTTTGCAGTCTAAGACTGGGTGGCTAGGACTGATGGCTGTACTGGGGTGTCTGTGGTGATTGTGGGTGAACACGACTGTCTCCTTTCCTGGGTCTTCTCGGTCGGTCCAAACAATTGATGCACCAACCACTGTTGGTTCTTTCTGTTGGAATCCAACAGTAGAAGCTGGAGCAATGTGTCCTGTAACTCTCTACCGTTCCACATCCTTAAGTGCCAAAAGTCAGGCCAGAGGCAGGGTAGTGTCACTTGTGGACATCTCTTCCCTGCCTCTGCAAACTAATGACAAGCAGAACGCTCCCACCGCAGAGTTCATTGTGGAGGGGAGCCAGACAGAAGCACCGTTGAAGACCACCATTGGCCCACTGCTAGCCAGAAACCATGTCCAGCAGTGCAGCCTGAAGCAAGCCGCTGGGATGGGTGGAGCTGCTGCCTGTTGTGGCTGGTGGA
>NW_008616361.1:1490-10232 GCF_000691845.1 Merops nubicus
TACATCGGTGTGGCCACATTCGAGGTGTCTGTGCAGCTGTGGATGAAACGCCTCTCACCCAGCTGGGGGTGGCCCCCAGGGAGCAGGGTCCTGCCTTGCAGAGAGGCTGAGGCAAGACAGAGGGAAAACAGCTTTCTGCTTGGTGACGTGCCTTGCAGCTCTAGGAAGGGCATGATGGGTTTGCAGACCCAATATCCACGAGCAGGTTTGGTTCAAGGCTGTGTCGTAGCAGTGCACCGGGGATGCTGCAGCAAGCACTGTGCCCTGCTCCTTCCCAGTCTGCAGAGGACAAGAGGCTCGCCACGCCCGTGGTAGGCCGGGGTAGAAACAGGTGGAGGAAGCTGATAAGCAGTTATACCGAATTAGCATCATATTGAACAAGAACTTGCCTAGTTCACACCTCTTCTGCTGCGATTATTTCCATCTCTGTGAAGCTGAGCATCACAGACTGTGCCACGTGTATGGGGGCAGGCGGCATGGAGGGGTTAGGTGGAAGCTGGTCCCACACAACACCCACCAGCTTTGGGGACTGGTTTAAACTTTCCCCCCCTGCAAAATGCTGCCATAAACGATACTTTTGTACCAACAGAATCACTTTTCAAAAGAAAAGGTATTATTTTCATTGGGGGGCTGTGAGGTCAGGCTGAGTACTACTTTTTCCCAAGGGACTTTGAAATTTAATTTTACTTACCTTGGATGTTGATTCAAGTCTCAAAACTTCCTAGCAGCTTGACACCAGAACATGCCAAGGAGGTTCTGTATTGTGAAAATCAAGTTTAAAACCACAACAGATACTGATCCACCAGCTAGAGTCTCATAGCCAGACTTTACACTTGGCAGGAAACCATTTAATAACAAGAGGAAAGGGTCTCAATGGCAAGGGACCATGTGCCTAAAGCAAGCATCTGGCTGCAGCAGGATGGGGGACCCCTCACCCCAGATGTGCTTGCCACAGGTAGTGATATTTCCTCTCCCAATGACTAACCCGGGGTGCTGTTTTTCTCTCTGGAGAACCCCTGAGGCTCAGCAGAAAGTGCACAGGGGTATTCTCATGATTTAACAACTTCACTGTGGCCCATAGCCACTCACTGACCTCCAGGAAAGGTGTTGAACTACCTCAGCAGGTGTTAAATGTGCCAGCTCCACCAGTAAGGCCCTGGCATGGGAAAATGGCCCTTGTCTTCTCACGGCTGGCATGCCCCTAGGCCAGACAGAGCTAATGTTCTGTAGAGGAGCTCTTAGCACTGAGAAGCGGATGGAGACGTCCCAGCTTTGGCTCAGGCCCCCGAAGTGAGCTCTTAAACAGGAAGAGAAGCAGCCCCAGGTCTTGTGTGTCTGTGATGGTGGCAGGAGGTTGCCCAGCCTGCAAGGCAGAGGAGAAACTTAGCCCTGTGGGATAGCTCCTGCTACACGGTGTTGCTGCTTCCCGCTCATGGGCAGGGCCTTGTCCCTGAGCTTTCTCCTTCATGCTGGATGAGAAGCTCAACCTTGGGATAATCATTAACCCAGCACAGAGCAAGCCTTCCCGGGAATGCCTCTTTCCAGGGCAGCACGCCAGGATACAGGAGTCAGTGGAGTGTCTTTGCTGTGCACTCCTGGCTGCAAGGGCTTAGCTGCAGCCTACAGAGGCAATGGTGGTTCAGACCAAAACCACCCAGGGCCACAAAGGGGTGAAGAAGGGAAGCCTTGTGGCCTCTACCTGTTTGCAGCTCAGAGGCTTACTGAGACAGCAGTGGCTTTCTGTGTTTGGCCACCACCAACCAATTTTTACAAGCTCTCGGTGGCCCAAAAGCCCTGCAACAGATTGCACATTCTAGGTGGGAGGGGGGAAATAATTCAAAGCCATCCTTTATAGGTTTGGAGCTGGTATCCCAAGGCTTAGACTAATGCAGAGACAGAAGGCTCAATTTAACAAGTAATGTTTTGCATACAGCAAAGCTCAGCATGGAAAGACACCTGTTCTATCCACAGGTGCCAGCACAGGCAGAGGGAGCCACTGGGCTGCACGGCCAGGTCAGACTGTTCCACAAGCACAACAGTTGGCTCTGGCAGCACAAATCATCCTTCTGCACTTCATCCAGGAGTAACCTCCATTCCAAACACCCCCAGCACTGGCGATACTCACTGCAGGTCTGAGGGACCTTGCATCTGGGCCCAGACAGCATCCTGTGACACAGATTCAGTGCTTTTCAGTGTCCCTAAAGCCTGTGGAGCAGAAGGGAAGTAGAGCAGGTTCCTGAGGGTATGTTAGCTAGGCTCCAAGGTGCAGGTCTGCACTGCCTTGCAGATATTCCTGCGTCCACCACCTTTTAGTAAAGAACAACTGCAAGCAACTGCTTGGTGGTATGAGGATATATATTTTCCCAGAGGAAAGGGTCCTCAGCAAATACACATGTGGAGCAAAACCAAGAGCTGGTGAAGACAACAGAAGAGACACTTCCAACAGTCCTGAGATGCGCTGCCTTTCTGATTTCAAATAAAAATTATTTACAGAATTTCCCATCAAGGACAACAGCTTGGTCCTTATGCCTTCTTCAGAAAAGCTGTTTGTTTTTTTTTTTTTTTAACAGGTCATAATATACCACACAGACAAATGTTTATTTATAAACCATAGACATACAACAGGCTGTGGTTTGGTGTAGTAATGCATGTTTCAAATGCCTTCTTAAAAAACATAAGGGCAGGATAGAAGAAAATATTTTTAAGCTGCTGCAAAACGCTGTTGGAAAAATACAATTGTAAGTATACAATTGTAAGTATACTTCTGATTTCCACAGTCTTGATTTAAAAGATAAAACCTTTCAAAAGCCCCTAACAGTAGCAAAAATCTGTATTGTCTGCACCCACATACATAACAATATGAGTAAATTAGACCAGCAGTACCACCAGTAAAGAATTCTGCCTTCTGACCTTCTCTAGCTAGGTGGCAGCATTTTAAAACCAGTGCATTTTTCTGAGCTCTTGTGGTGAGACTCCAGTCACGTTCTTATCCCACACTTCCAACATGTGCAGCTGTCAGTGGCATGAAGGGGGTTCACCTCACTCATGTTCATCTCTGCACTCTTCCCAAAACCTTATTTCCACTATGATCATTCCTACAATGTGTGGTTTGCCTCCCCAGCTCTCCCCCAACTCAGACTTTTGTAATTCGTTGAAAGTGGCTGATTTGTCCAGTTGTGCCTAAGGCAGAGCTGGGGCAGACCACGTGTCTTAGGTGAATGGAAGCTGGTGCTGTTTCCATTAGTCTGTGACCCACCCAGCTGAGAACAGTACAGGCTATGAATGCTTCTTTTCCCTTCTCCCACAAGCACTGACAACTTTACACTGAATATACATTTCAGGAGGTTTACAGGAAGCACCATCCACTGCTTGGTCTTGGGTTCAAGGCTAACAGAGCTCCTGTTACAGCAGTGCCTGCCGCATGCTGTCAGCACCAGCTCCCTGGGCACACCTGGAACAAACCTCTGCCCAGCAGCAAAGCAGGGCAGCAGGACCTGGTACCACATGAGGGAAAAGAAATTGTACTGATCTGAAGCGTTTGACTTATGCTGGGACTGTTGGGGACTGAGCTGCACAGGCAGGAGATGCAGCCCAGGGGATGGGTGAGTCTGGGAGGCAGGGGAGAAGGCTACCAGCCCCCATCCCCAGAGGCAGGCAGGGCATCTCTGTGTGCTAGCCCTATGGAGGCCAGCTCCTTGGTTCAGGGGAAATGAGTTGTTTGGGTTTTTTTTGTAAAGAATATCAAGACATCTTTTGTAACCTAGTCCAAGTGGTTTGCAGGTTCACCCCTAGATTGCCGTATTCCATGGGTCAAACACCTTCAGTATTGGAAAGTCTTGTAGAAAAGATCTCCCTTCCATTACAAATAGGAGTCAGAGACAGGGATCTCAACATAGAAATCCCATGCAGGAGGAACGTAACTGTGAGGCAGAGAGATGGCCACACACTCATCCTGGTCCAGTGTGAGGCAACCAGAAGACCCAGGTATCCCCAGCAGTCAAAGTCTCCATGACATGAAGCCCTGACTGCAGCCAGGCCGTGGTTGGTTTCACACTGAGAAGTGCACACTCCGCTGTGGAGGAAACTCACCTCTGCAAATCACAGTGCTGCCAGGGTCAGGCCAACCTACAGACTGCCCTGCTCAGAGCTAAAGAAAGAGAGGTGGCTCTCAGCACTTCCCAGCCAGGCAGGGAGATATACCTTGTGCTCCCACGGACTTCCATAGGAACCAAAACAAACTCAAGAGGCAGCTCTGCTCTCCCACAATCCATTTCACAGCCCGAGTCCCACGGGAAGACGTCCTCCAGCTCCCAGGACTTCCTCAGGCCCAACACTCATCTGGAAACAGTGTCATGACTCGGTAACTGCAATGTTAAACACATGCTCTCCTGGCAGACTAGCCACTGAAGGCTCCAGGCCTTCAAAGAGCAGGTTTTCCTCCTGACTGGTTCGGATGCTTTAGGTACCCATGAGAGAAGGCTCTTGGTTCATTCTTTCCAGTGATTTTACTTGTACCTAAAGATCTCTTTCAAGCCTCCGTCAGAAAAGGTAGAGAAGCCCTGCCTGGCTGGGTCCCTTCCTGGGGCAGCTGAACTCCTGCTGTGACCATCTTTCCCTCTCTGCTCCATCTCTTACAGACAGTTGCTACTGAAGACCTTCTGCAAGGCGTGAGGAAGTGATGAGGAACTTGCCTGTGTTAAATCTCTTCTTCCTCCTCACTAACAACCTCGTTCAGGTCCTGAGGCCCCTGCTCTGCTCTCTCTTTTACATAGGCTGCCTTGATTTGTGCCAGCTCGCACAGCTCTGCCTCCAGCTCTTCCCTGTGCATCAGCCGCCGGTTCCTCAGCAGTTTCATGGGGAAGGGGTTTAAGTCATTGAAGGCAATGTTCATCAGCTTCCTACAATGGAAAAGACAGGTCTGGTGAATCAGTTGACTGCCTGGTAGCGGATGGTAACAGATACACCAAGTCCGTCCTGGGCTAGGCAAATAGTAGGGCCTCAAATTTCAGCTGTCTGAGCTCTGAAGTCACCAAGGACAGAGTTTTAAAGGAACCACAGGCAATTTGTTCTCACACAGACACCAACCCAAGCAATGCTTTAAACAGCCTTACACCACACCACCTTTTAAGGTATCAGTGTGCAGCCACCAGTCAGGAGACGGTGGATCAGAGTCCAATTCTGATGGCCCCTGCATGAGGAATACCCCTGATGCTGAGCTCTTCTCATCACAGAAATCTTCCTCTCAGGCACATGTTGGCATCAAAGGTTGCGAGGGGTGCTGTGCTCCCAAATACCCCAAGTGCAACTGAGAGAAACTCAGCAAGCTGCAGCACAAGTTCCAGCTGCTGCAAAAAGGAGGCTGGCCAAGGCAAAAGCAGCTTATGTAACGCCATGAAGGGAAGGTCAAAAAGATACAAACGGATCCATGTTCTATGGACCTGCCAATGCATGTGCAACTCTCTTAACAGACTGGCCACAACTCTTTTGAGGCTGACCTAACAGGCAAGCAAGCACAATCCCAGGTTGGAAGGTGGCCTACAACCCGTGGTCCTACCTGAAATCCATGATCATTCTTGTAAAAAAGCGCAGATACTGGTAGATCTCCACACTGTCATGAATTCTCAGGATTTCCTCCTCATTGTATTTAAAAATGGCAAGTGCATAGCGGAAAATCACCTGGAGGGTTGAAAGGTGTATGAGATGACAAAGTCTAAGGTACTTGAGGGCCCAGGCCCCCCTGGAGTGAAGCAGGGGGTAGAGCACACAGCACTGCAGTACAGGCTGGACACTGGGCTTCTCCTGCTCTCAGTAGGCTGCGTTAGGGCATGCCTACAGAAGCACAAAGCTAATCCCATGAGAAAGACCTCTGTAACATAATGATCTCTGTAAGCTAAATGAAAACCCCAGAGTGTACAAGGCCCTCCAAAATGATCCCATAGGGATTTCACAAGGGTTCTCCCATTCTTCCTATGCACAGGGTAAAGCAAGACTCAAGTTTTCAGATACTAACTCTCTGCCCATCTTCTGCTCCCTGTATCTGCCATACTCTCAGCTGTGCTCAGGTCACAGAGCAGAAGAGACCACAGCCTGTCAGAGAGCTGTTTCATAGCAGGACTACCTGTTTAAAGGTGGCCAAGATACTGTGCACAGCATCAGGGAGTAGGTCTGCCTACCAGCAGCAAGTACAGACAACACAGAAGCTGGGAGGGATTAAGGCACGCCACCAAACAGGCAGACTAGGACAAGAGGCTCAACTCCTCTTTGTCACATGTGTATGTCTGTCACCCTGCCACCATGACACAGAGGTGGTGCAGATGGGAGGAAGGCCTAGACTGAGAGTTGCACCTTAGTTCCCTCGTACAAGAAGGCATCCCACACTCGCAGGAGGATGTCGCTGACCAGGCTGTCCACAAAAGCCACCAGAAACCAGTTGAAGGTGATGAGGGAGACATCAATCTGATACTGCTCAAAATGAGCCATGAGGCGAGGCAGCTTCTCTGACAGGAAGTCTTTGAAGACTCTCTGATCTACCTGTAGTTGGCAAAAGAGAAAACAATAAAGTCCTAATCAAGAGCAGTCCTGGTGTTGGAAGAGATGAGCAGTGCAACACAACAGCAGCCCACTCATGCCACAACAACCACTGGAGCTGCCTTCTAGCCTAAGCACACCCTGGGGAGAGTAGAGCATCCTTTGCCTCCCAGCCCTTCCAAATTACTGAGCAGTGTCCTTATGCTGCCACATCTTCCTGCATCAGTCATACTAGGATCTTCTGTGGTGTCATGAGCATCCTGTTGAATGACAGGTATTAAAACCTGCTCAGATGTGAATGATTGCATATGGCCCAACAGAGTAAACACCTAGAATCCATCTGACTTTCAGGACCTGATCTTCTCAATTAGCTTCAATTTGTGGTCTGGGTACTGTATGTACTCTGGTTTTGGTTGCATGAACTGAGACACAAATGCAGCTGGTGAGATTCTTAGCCCAGGTTTATGAAGGCTTCATCTCAGGGAAGCTGCCGTTTCATGAGGGAAGTGCTAAGGAGTCAGACCATGGTGAGGTCTCTCCCTGTGCCATATCATACTACTGCCCCAGCCCTGTCGGCCCATTGAGCTGTGGCACAGTGGTACAAACCAGATGAGGCGATATGTTTGGTCTTTAAAATCTGCAAGAGCTGCATCTTAAGTTTTCCAGCCAACTCAGATCTTTTACTTTATCAGGCCAACCCACAAAGCACCACCTTACATCCTCCTCTTTACGTGGGTCTTGCCTATACTTCCAGAGACCAACCACGGGGTCAGGAAGTCTCTCTAAAAAAAGGTCCCTGCAGCTGAGTCTTTCCTCAACAAATGTAGAGGAGACTCTGTGTCTTCAGTGTGCCATGTTTTCCCTGTCAATCACTATTTGCCAAGTATTGAGCACTGCTTATTAAATCTCACAGCTAACACTATCTGCTCTGGATAGACATCTCACTATCTGCACAGGGATTTGGCTGCTTCTCCTCTCTGTGGGCTGGCTTCTCTATCAGCACACCACCATCCCCAGTAAACATTAGTGAATTGATTCAGTGGTGCAGTCACTCTCAGCTACTGATGCTTGCAGCCTCATCTGTTGTGGGCCCAAGATACAATCCCTCTTCTCTGAAAGGACCATACAAAATAAAGACACCAAGGTCACAGGCAAGCCCGCCAGGCTCATCTGCTGGATGTGCATGGTATGGGCACACAGTTACAGTTCCATTTAAATATCTGTGACTTATCTTGGCTCTGTGCCTGCCTGAGAGGACTCAGTATATACAAGATAACACATCTTGAAAACCTTCCTATCCAGTGACTTTGAAGCAGGAGGGTAAGCTAATCGCAAAACACCAAGCGGCCAGAGGGCTCTCCAATTTGCAGGAAAACCCACAGCCAGAACTAACACTGTATTTGATCATGAACTGAGGCAAGTACAGTAAGTACAGAAATCTCAGTATTTTCTTCCATCTGCATATGGCACTCCAAAGATAGGATGCAGTTTCCCAAGAAACATTTGAAGGGCTGCAGAATGGTGCCGCCTTCATACTGAGTCCTACACATGAAAACATGAGTTTGCTGTTTCACCTCTACTAGGCCCTCTTTAAAGTAAGTAACTGCAATTAATGGGCACCTTCCTTCAGACTAACCTGGCCTTCAAGTGAACACTAAGGAGTGGTGCCCAGTTTCCTAGTGCTGGGGATCAGTTCTGCTGCTCCTGTGTGTCTAACAACTTTGTGCTCTCCAGGGCACAGCACCTCTGCCATGGAAGGGACTGCAAGGTGGAATTCTCACTGTCCTGTGAGAAATCAAACACGCTGAGAGTTTACCACTTGCTTTTAAGCCTTTACTGGGAATCACTCTCTCAGAGTCCAAGCAGATACGAGGGTGCCCAGCTCACCTGTGATGTTATCAGTGTGTCACTGTAGTAATCTGCTGGCATCAGGTGCTCCACGATGTGGACTAGGCACCAGAAAGCACTTTCCTCATCTTCCAGAACCAGGAGGGCAACAGCTGCCAACCTGTGATGGACGAGACATGGTGAGGCAATGTCACGCTGCACAAGAAGACAAAAGTCAGCACTGGAACTGGAGAACCCAGTATTACTCTTGGCATGTCTCCAGCTCCATAAGCATCAAAAAAATCAAACATGACAGAACAGCTGGTCAGAGAGGCGAGTGATCTGTTCTGCTCATTTCTGAAGGTGATCAGGTAGTGAGGTGGATCA
>NW_008616362.1:0-524 GCF_000691845.1 Merops nubicus
ACATCCAGAAATACTGTTTCACTTTAATCACTGGAAACTGGCCCAAAGCTAAAATGAGAATCTGTTAAAAATATTCAATGGTAAAAATTCTTTAAAGCAAGAGCCTGGAAGTTTTCACCAACACTACTGTACCAAGGCAAAATTATTCATTTGGATTTTTAACAAGTAATATAGGGACTGTTTTAAGAGTTCTCTAGCTTCATATTGAAAAAAAAAATTAGATAAGACATTTTAAAATCTGAGATTAAGTATCCAGATCTTTTAAGATGTACTTGAGAGAAGCAGGAAAAGAAAATTAAAGCTGGCTGGCATCAGCTCCTTTGTTACTTATGTGAATTGTATTCTGTTTTGGGGAGGAAAAAAAAGAAGTATCAAAGCCTTGAGCAGCAGCAAAATCATTCTTTGCTATGTGCTAATAATCAAACCTCTGACTGTCTAGTAGGTCTGGAGGAGAAGCAGCAAACCTACACTTTCTAAAGGTTAACCTCCCAAGAGTGTTTTTTTGGTTTTGTTTTGGTTGGTTG
>NW_008616363.1:0-250 GCF_000691845.1 Merops nubicus
GCAGGGGGTCCTGCCCTTGCTCCCCTGCCTGTCACCACTCTTTTGCACCGTGCACGTACTCCTTGCCACACTCCTACCCCCAGGTACTGAGCACCCACTGTGCCTCCCCCAGACTGTACACGGTTAGGAGGGTGCCCCATGCCCAGCACTGCCCGGAAAGCCACGGCCTAATCCATCAGCTGGAGCCTTGGCCATGGCCAGCACTCACAGCACTCCTGCCTGCCCAGCGATGGCACGACCCACGGCAGGA
>NW_008616363.1:275-1367 GCF_000691845.1 Merops nubicus
CCCTCCCCCTCCACCGTAGCAAACACCAGCGCAGGGCAAACCGCCCCAAAATATCTCAGGAGGGGGGGCAGGCTGGCAAAGCCCCCCTCAAAGCACACATGCAGGAGAGAGGGGGACCCCAGGGCAGGAATTTGGGATCTCTGTGGGAGGCTGAGGTTGTGTCAGGCAGCCCCTGTCCCTGCTGGTTGGGTCCCCATCCCCGCTGCCCACAGACTGAACACGGCCGTGCCATGGCCAAAGCCATAGATGCAGGAGGGGCCACCATCCTTGCAGCCTCTGAGGCTCCACATGTGGGAAACATGGGGCAGGGACCGGAAACACCAGCCTGGTGATGTGCCCAGCAGCCCCAGCTCTGAGTGTGCGTGGCCCAACAACCCCCAAAATATGCAGCCACGTGGAAACACGTTCCCCATTTGTGCAAGCACCTGGCTGTGTGACATCCCCTGTCCCCCTCCATGGGGGCACACAACAAGCCTCCCAGCAGCACAGACACAGTCGTGCTCCCCGGGGAGCCCCTCCAGTGCAGTCGGTGCCAGCTCCCTGTGGGGTACACCCCACCCCACGCAAGCAGGAGTGTCCCCAGAGAGGTGCCATGAATTAGCCCAGGGCGTGCCACGGCCGTGCCTGCCAGCCCTACACCAAAGTGTCCTGCGGCAGGCAGGGGTGCAGGATGTGGCTCCCTCCCTGCCAGCAGGAGCAGCAAGGCCTGAGCAGGGTGGGCACGGGCACCACGGTGGGAGGGCTGGTGCCAACGCCCTCATGCTGGTGAACGTGAGAGATGTGTGTCACTGTTTTATAAGTGTACAAACGCTCCCTAATAAAGAGGCACAAGTAGGTCTGGAGCTGTCTGCGAGGGCTGGGGCAGCATGCAGGGCTGGGGGGGCAGAGAAGTGGGGGAGCTGGTCCTACCCTGGAGGGAGGTGGTGGTGGGACCCAGGGAGCACTTTACAGCCCTGCACCCACGTGTTGGGCACCGTGAGAGCCAGGTTGCCCAAAGGCGAGCATCTCTGCATCGCTGCACACAGAAAGCCTGGCCCACTGCCCAGCTCTTTGAGCCCCAGCTTGTGGCAGAGATGCGGCAGTTGCCAGCTG
>NW_008616363.1:1453-4689 GCF_000691845.1 Merops nubicus
TGTCAGCCCCAGGCAGGCACTGAGGTGGGGTGGACAGGCTTCTGCCCCTGGCCGACTGCTGCAGGGTGGAGGGTTGAAATAAGGGCTGGCGGTGTTTGGGGGGGGTCCTCCATAGATGCCCCATGCCAGAGAGGCACCTCCTCAGCCCTGCCAACACCCAGAACCCCACACAGGACCCCCTTGCCCATGGGGTGCCCCTTCACAGCACCTACTGCCTATTCCCAGTGCCAGGCACAGCCCCTGCCAGTACTTATGCTGGCACTGCCCTCACACAGGATCACCAGTACAGTACCAGCAGCTGCCTTCCCTCCATAGATGCCCCATGCCAGAGAGGCACCTCCTCAGCCCTGCCAACACCCAGAACCCCACACAGGACCCCCTTGCCCATGGGGTGCCCCTTCACAGCACCTACTGCCTATTCCCAGTGCCAGGCACAGCCCCTGCCAGTACTTATGCTGGCACTGCCCTCACACAGGATCACCAGTACAGTACCAGCAGCTGCCTTCTCTTCTGGCACCCACTGTGGTCCATGGGCCCTGTTCGCCCCAAGGCAGGTGAGATGCCAGGGGCACCATCAGCTGTCCCATGGTGCTGTCCCATGGTGGGACCTCCATCGGGCGCGGTGGTGAGAAGAGAGAGGGGGGGGGGGGGGTTAAAGAGAGGTGCTGCTTCAGCAGGGCCCTGGGGCTTTTTCCTTCAGCTTCTGCCTTCTTCAGACCCTTCTCCATTTGCCCCAGCACCCTGCAGCACAGAGAGAGGGGATAAAATGAGAGACAGGGGCTGACCTCACAGCTGCCAGGACCAGGGACTGCAGGTTTCCCTCTAAACCAGAGAGGACTGAAGATGCCCGGGTTAACTGGGTGCAGCTGGGACACAGGACCCCATCCCACAGCTCATGCCATGCCCTACATTTTGTCTGTTGCTCTCAGCACCTCTGTTCTTTAACTTGGTGACTTCTGGTGGCACCTAGGGATTATACCTCCGGTAGGGTCTGCTGCTGTGTCCAAACAGGACAGGCAGGTGAGGTGATCCCCGCACCGATGTCCCAGTGCAGATGGTGCTGGGCTGAGGAAGACCAGCAGGATGACCCATATTTAGCATCTCAGGACCAGCCCCAAACTCTAGCACTGTGGCCCCCAGGTGCCCCCTCCCACACTGTGCCTATTCTCCAGAGGTCTGGTCCTCCCTAGGGACCAGGGCCACTGCCACCCAGGGCTTGCCAGGCTGCAAAGTGATGTCAGCCCAGCCCAGCACTGTTTGAATCGCCTCTAACGAGCCACATGAAAAGCTGGAGCGTAATTCTCCAGGACCCCCAAGAGGAACTTGTGCTTCTCTTCTCAAAGGTTGTGGTGAGCCAGTAGTGCTTTTAGAAAATTTTCTTGAGGAAAGCAGAAGACTACAGGCAGCAGACGTGTTTTCTCCCGCCTGTTGGGAAAATTGTCCTTTCACTGCTCTGTCACTGCAACCGCATCTGTGTAAATACCCACACTTTACGTGGGTATGGAAGAACCAGTCAAACCTGAACAGGGACTCCACAAATTCTGTTTGCTCAGCCTCCCATGGCAGCACCCAGAGCTGCTCCTCCCTGCCTCTTTCAAAAGCGTCACCGTCCCGGTCTGTTGCCCTGCATGGGCAGGAGCGGGGCAGAGCATGGTTGTGCCACATCCCCATCATCACCGGTCTCTGCCATTGCCCGGCGAGCCCATTTAGTTCACCCAGGTGCAGGCAGGTTGTTCTGTGCCACAGACAAGCAGGCCAGCCTGCTCCCGTCACCAAACCCCTTCCTGAAGCTTTGTGCATCCTTCCCCGGGGTTTCAGCATGTTTTGACACTGCAAATAACCTGGCAAACACCAAAGTAGCTTCAAACCCTGCCAGCTCCTTTTAAAAGGGAACAATAACCATGCTGGGAGTGCCACGAGCACTGTCATTTGCTCATACGTATGTCAGAGCAGGGGAGGCTTTGTTGGTGTTGATAGCACGGAGTGTCAAGTATGCAAATAACTCTAACTCGATCTGGGCAAACAGCAATGAGGAGACAAGAGCAATTCTATCTAGACCATCTTGACAATTAAATGACAATTCTGGGTTTCTTTTTGCAGCCAACTTGATTTGAAGCCGGTTTGCTTGATTACTGTTTGGATATTCTTCTAATGCCTAATCACATCCAGCTCCTAGGTCTGCTCTTCAGAGGAGAAACGTATCTGTAATGCACCTGCATCCACCTCGTTCCCTCTGTCCCAGATTCACATTTAAAGAGAATAAAGGATGTGCTCAGGGAAGATCAAAAATAGGAATACTCAGAGAAAGCTAAGTTTTTGTCTGAAATATGACA
The DNA here is from genome assembly GCF_000691845.1 of Merops nubicus. Taxonomy (NCBI): domain Eukaryota; kingdom Metazoa; phylum Chordata; class Aves; order Coraciiformes; family Meropidae; genus Merops; species Merops nubicus. The sequence goes on from NW_008616363.1 coordinate 3,787, forward strand.
AAATTATATTTAAACATATACGCTACCACACCATGGATACGGAGACTGGAGCAGGAGTATACGAATGAGGTGTCTTCAGGGAAGGCACAGCACACAACCCAGGGGCTATCCCTGAGTTTTGCTGAACACTAACGGCCTTTACAACTAACAGCAAGTAGGTTCAGTTAATTTTAGTGAGGCTGTCTCTTTGATATGTGTGTTTTGTGAACAAGTAAAATGTGATGACCAAAGGGCTGGTGGGAAGAGCACACAGAGCCATGAAAACAATGCTTGAAGCAGACAGTCCCCGCTTCTCATACTGCAAATAGGAGCTGTAGGGGGCGAGACAACCCAGAGCAAGACCATGATGCTCTGCCTGACCCAGCACTGGAAATCACATGATGCTGAGAAACCCCGAGATGCAAAGGAGATTGAAAAAGGGTGAAAGGGCTCAGCACCCTGCAGCACCACCAGTGACTGGCAGCAGCTGGGACCCTGGGTATCAGAGGAGGTGCAGGACTCCTACTGTGAGCCCCAAGAGGTTCAAGCTGGTATTTCCAAGTGTCTGCTTGGCCTAGCACCTTTCAGCCCATCTGTAAGCTGATTGGCTCCTCCTCGCCTCACTAAGGTGGGGTGGTCATCTTCCACCTAAGGTAGAAGACTCTGCAAGCGGCTTGGAGAAAGCAGCATCCCTGGGAAGCAGCAGTCCAGCCTGCTGCAGCGAGGTTTTGTACGAGCTGCCAGCACCTACAGCCACGTAAATCCCCAGCAGGATGCCCAAAGGTGCCCCAGAGAAGAATCAGCCAGACCCAGCATTTTGTCTCTCCCTTTTATTAGTGTAAACGCACCCTCCCCCCACCTTTCCCCACTATTAAATACAAACCAGGAGCAGAGAGTGGCTCCTCAGTCGCTTTCTCCCTAGGA
>NW_008616364.1:0-13103 GCF_000691845.1 Merops nubicus
GTGTGTGCGTGCGAGGATGTTTTTGATCCCCGCCGCCAAACAGGGGCCATCCTCGCCCCACAAGTTGTTTTTCCTTCCTTGCCTTTTCCCCGAAGGTTTTACCGTGGCACAGTGCGAGCCCCGAGGGGAGCCCGCAGGGTGAGGGGCCCTTGGGGGCTCCCTGCCCCTCTCGGGGCACACACGGGTGCTGCGGGGAAGCGGGAGCCCCAGGGAAACCCACGGGACATTTTGGCCTCGGTCTCCGAGGAACTTGGTGCACGCTCTACCAAACGCTGGGCGATGCTGCCCGGTGCGCAGGGGTGTCACCTGGCCCCGAACACTGCCGGGCCCTGCTGGGGTTCACCGCCCCCCCTCAGCAGCCCCGTGCTGCGCCAAGGCTCCTAGCCCCGGGCAAACACTAGCCCATGGGCACTCGCCCACACTGCAGGCGGGGGGGGGGGGGGACTGCAGGCGGCCTGGCAGCGGCAGGCCACAGCCTGACTTCTGGAGGTGGGGGAGACCTACAGTGGCCGCTGCCAGGTGCCTGTGGAAATTTGGTCTGTGGTGGTTTAAAGCTTCAGGGAGCTGTGTCCGTGTTGTTGATGTCCCAGAGAAAAGCAACATAAAAAATACAGGATGTGTGAATACAGGGATATGTTCTTTCTACGGGGGTGAGTACGACAGGATTTAGCACAGCTGGCACATCTAGAGGCTCAGGCTCTTCTTTGACATGATGCAAAGGTGCGTGTTTCTGTAGGTGGTGATGCATGGGCAGGATCATCAGCTGCACTGCTGTCACACCACAGGTCCCCCTTCAGTGTGTCAGATCTTGCTGGTGCGCTTCCCCAGCTCAGTCACTGTTACTTGTTGGGGGCTTGTTTACCTTTATAAAAAGCATCTCGTGCTTCTGGATGCCGCACGTGACACTTCAGATCAAGTCCTTTATTCTCCTGAAAGCGTGGAGCATCTCCTCCTGTGCTGCAGGTGGGCAGCTTAAGGATGAAAGTGCTGCCAGTAACTAGCCTTTCTTCCTACAGGGAGGCTGCAGGATTTGATTCAGATACAGAGTAACGGGCAGGTCTCAGCAAGGACCCAAAAAGTATAGAGCTGGGAATTTTCACTCCAGGTTCTTGCCTACGCAAGACATCTACAAGCCATAAAATAAACAGTGCCACCCTATGCTGCATCAGATGATGTATTTTTAGTGGAGAGGGACTCTGCTGCCATTGTGAAAGGAACAACAGCTTAACTCAAGAAAGAATACAAACTTGTGCTGGTGCATGGAGAGAAGAGCGGGGTCATCGTGGGAACAGAATGCATTCCAGGCTGCATCAATGCTGCCGAGCAAGTGGTGTGAAGCTGTCACGTCCCTTTAGGTGACTGACTGATACCGAGTTTCTTTTGATGGTTTAGCAAAGCGGAGGCAGATTGGAAGTATGACAGCTCATAGCAATTTACAACCCAGATAATTCGAGCTCTTGCAAAACCATATTTCTATGACCGTCTTTTGCTCTTCAGTCGATTGTGCCAATAAGGTGCGATCACACAAACTTCTCATGCCATAAAAATCTCCATAAGCTGGCATTAGACTCTAAAATAAATATTTTGTGGGCAAAGACCAAGAACAGCTTTTTCAATAAAAGAAAACTTCTGGCCCAGGAACAAAAATTTATAAAATGTTATCTATTAATTTACCAAGAATATCCAAGGCAATTTTAGGCTGAAGTTCTAGAGAAGTTTTCTCATAGACTGTCAGGGACAAGAAGCTGCATTAGTTTTAGGAACAAGTGTGAATGGCTGATGAATGGAGTCACATAAAGTGGTTCTCTGCAAAACCAGTGATCTGAGATCAGTGACTGAAGGGTTCTGGTGGATCTGATGTATCTTTGTGCAGACTGTAAGGTTGCTGGCAGAGGCCAAACATGGAGCGACACTTCACTATTGCAGCAGTGGCTGCAGTCTGTGAGGGGTTCCATATTTCCTTACTTGCCTTCTCCTCTCAGAATGAACCCACGCTTCTGTTCACCCTCCTTCCCAGCTCTCTCTTTCTTCTGTCTTCATCTACAGGGCAAATCCCAGGGAAGAAAGAGAAGGATCTTGTTTCTGTATGGGCTTCCCTTTCCCACTTACGCATCTTTATTATGAGAAAAGGAAACGTTAACTTCATTTTACATATATTAACACCCCCGAGGAAGTGCTATGTGTATATATATATATATAGGTTGATAGACAGGATATGGAGGAAGCTGACAGATGTCTTCTAGAATCAACGCTGTGTATGTGCTTGGGGAGCACGATGCTGACAGAGGCAGGAACTGGAAGAGGAACATCAAAAGGCTGCCTAGGTAAACACGTGCACTGATTCATTCAAAAGGCTTTAATTGACACAAGCACTGAGAGAAAGTGGTGAGGGCAGGCACATACGCAGTATCTGGGAAAAACGAGCAGAAGAGCTGGGGCATGCAAATGATGGATTGCACATGCACCAGGCAGGGGGTACCTTCTTTTTAGTTTAAAAGAAAAGTAACGTGAATTGCAGCTGGCTTGCTGTAACTGCAGACAAGTCTGAAGCCAAGTTTGTTGAAGATGAGCATAGGTCAACCTTAAATGATCTTGTCTTAATGCTTGTGTAAGGAATTTTGCTCAGCTCCAGCTGTCAGGTTCATGAGAAGTGCAGTGCCAGGGTTGCCAAAAGGGAACCGTGAAAACATCTTGTTTGGTCAATGAAAGCTGATCGGTGAAAACTGGTCAGCCTCAGTCTGCATGGAGGAAGGGAACTCGCTCTTCTGGGTAGTATCAGTGCCCACAGGAGTCTACAATCACCCCTACCCCCAGAGCTCACCCTGGGAGATTCTTGCTGACTTGAGTGTGAGAAAAGGGCAAGCAGTCATCGATTTCTGAGCTGACACCAGATTTAGCTGGCTTTTGCTTCGTGTGGCTGGTACGAGTTACCAGAGGATTTGTACCGAGCTGGAAGAGCCCGCCCTAAAAGCTATTATAGACAACAGACACAGAGAAGATCCATTCCTGACTGCATCTGAGCTGCTGAATAACTGGATGTGAACCCTTCTGGATGACCGGCTGATAATGAGTTTCTTTTGATCTGTCTGGAGCACGGAGAATTACCTTCAATGCCTGCCTCTGACTGGCAGGGTGAGGCCTGATAAAAGTCTCCAATTCACTAAGAGTTCAAGGGAAAATAATTTCCATTATTAGAACACAATTTTAGCAAGAACTGTTTTTTTAGCAAGAACTTTACTGTCTTTTCTTAGTTTTGGAGTTATTTCTCTGCTTATAATGTTTTGTTGTTGAGTGGACAATAACTCCCATGCACCACCTGGAACAGTAAAGCCTACGCACAGGTCAAGTATCTCCCCAAAACTAATGCTGAAGAAAGACAAAGGCTCCGCTGCAGCTAGCAGCAGGGAATTGCTTTTGATTTGGAACTATCACGCTGTTTATATACTGACTGGGAGGAGGGGACAAAGACATGCCTAATGAAGCTCTTGGAAAAAATATGTGGTCTTTGGAACCACCTCAGAGGTACCTGCTGCAGGAAATACACAAATAGAGGCATAGCTGTAATTTGGAGAAATGTACAGTTGTTTGTTTTTATTTTCCCCAGCACCAAGATGCAAAGAGTGATGGGCTTCTTACAAGAAGCTTGGAAGGATTTTTCCAAAGATAGAACAAAGGCCCAAGTCCACTCGCAGGGTAGCCAACAGAAATCTTGGTTGTTGAATTTGAGACAGGAATAAAGACATATAAACCTCTTTTTCCAAATTATAACTGCAAAAACTCTCTGTAGTGGATCTGACCTGCGTTTGAAGAGTTTAACTGAGAGTACTGGTGTTTCTGGACATATGTGCCTTCATAGGTATGGAAGGCAGGGAGGGTGTACTTGCCTCCCAGGTCCATACAGTGAGTTCTTAAATGACTCCTGAGGGGCAAAACTTACCTGCTTGCAGATTCATGCAGCCTTTGTTACCTGGAAGAACAGTCTGAGCAGGGGCACACACACAGGGCAGAGTAAAGATGACAAAGTATCCAGTCCTTACTCCTGCGCCTCTCCACCCCTTCCCAAAGAATGAACTCCCTCACTGAAACTCGTGTGTCCAGGCCGAGATGGAAACTATCCATGAGAAGGACAGACCACAGTCAGAACTTGGGTTCAAACGTGCTCAAGTTCCTAACAGCATTTCAGTCTAAAACAGAGATCCATTTCCTGGGCTTCTCAGCCTTAGACACAGAAACTGGAATCCAGATCTTCACCATGCCTTGCACACGTTAAGCCTCCCAGCACTGGCTCAGATAATAGCAAAGAGTCACCATCTGGCTGGATTTTACGGTTTGATGAAGTGCTCAGTTTTAAGGCAAGCACGTGTCTGGCACCTGGGGACTGCAGAGTCCTGATCCCAGTTCTGGCACGGTCTTGCTGTGGCCCTGGGCAAGTCACGTCCTCTTCAGAGGAGGGAATTCATCAAGTGCCCCATGGCCACGTCAAATTGGCAACGGGCTGTGAAACAATCCTCAGCTCCAACCAGAGGCCTGTGTGGGGGCACGGCCGGGGAGGACCCATGCTCCCCACCCTGCTCCTGCGGGTCACCACGGGAGGGCTGCAAGCCAGCTAGGTCACTTCAGGGCTTGGGCTCCCTTGCGCTAGAGCCACCCTAGTCCTAAAGAATCCAAGGCAGAGAAGTACAGACACGTTTTGGTTTTACAGCTGCGTGACGTCAGTTACTCTTACCACCAGGCTGTACTGGTGTGTTCTGAGCAGGGCCTGCAAGCCCATTTTCAGAGGCACAGTGCTATTCATTGGTTTGCCAGTTGTTATCGCTAACTGATGAAATATTCATCAGTCTTTTTATTATGACATACTCCCATTTTGCTATAAACCACAGATTTTTTTTTCATCTACCATCAGAAAACCTGGGAAATTACTGCATGTATTTTCTCATCATCATCGGTTTATGTTTTTCATTGGTTTTCCTCCCTGTTTAAGCAACAAGTAAGTAGGGAGTCCAAAGAATTAAAAGCTTTCTTTGCTGCATATTGAAGCTTCTTTGTAAACAAAACTCACAATGAGATACGGTCATTACAAACCAACCCAGTTGTGCCTAGGGGAAGCCCTTTACCTTCCACATCTGAAAACCATTAAATCTCAATATGCCTATATTTCATGTCATAACCTCTTTGAATGCCAAAAATGGCCAGTCTGATTTCATTTTTCTTTATAGTTTGTTTTTTTCTAGTTTCTGTGTTTGGAAACATTTACTTTAGGGGGAAAAAAAAATAAATTATTTGAAGGGTTATGTAAACAATTTGAGGTGAAGCTGTTCTTCTGAACTCTGAACAAGTGCCTTACCTTGTCCACAGTTCTAGATTGGCTGAAAGTCCTGTGCTTGGCTCTGCCCCATAGCATCCTGTAGCCCATCCCCAGATTCACTACTTCTCACAAAAGAAGAGCAGAGCCGGACATGTGTAGAGTTTGAAAGGGTACTTTTTTAATGTCTTGGTTTTGCAGTGAAATGATAGATCTGTTATTGAATTCTAGGCCTGTAAATGCTTCTACCTTTTAATAGCATTTAATCCTTTATCTGCAAAGTAAACGGCAACTTAAACATACTCTATGGAATTTGGTACCTCTTCCAACAGCAGCACACACCTCTAGCTTACCTCAGAAAGTGGACTGTATTTGACATTTCAGCTGGGGCCAAAACTAGCAACCTTCATGCTGAAGAGCATTTCTAGAAAGCCTCTCCTGGACACTAAGTACAAGAGATAAAGAAGGTGTAATGGAATGAAAACTTCACGGCAGCTTTCTAGCCACTTCTCCTTATGCTAAAGCCTTAAGATTTTGATGTTTTCTTCAGAATACTGTATCTCCTTCAGCAATCAAGACAGAGCCATGTCAGGGTTGATTTGGGCAAGTCTTGTTACGGCAGTACAGCCCTTAGCTAACATAAGACCTCTTTGAGAAGGGTGTATATTCACTGGATAAAAGGAGAGGATGGGAGGTTAGCTAGAAAGATAATTCAAAGGGCTGCACAGACAAGGCTCACCAGAGCAAAGTAGTGTGAGAGCTCTGGGGTTCCTAGAACGTCTTTTACCTCATCAGTCCGTGCATCGTAATTTCTCCTGTCTGTAGTAGGATTCCTTCCTTGAATTGCCATCTTGACCCAGCATATTCCATGAATCCATAGCTGTTTGTTCCATTTCTGCTGCTGGTTTTGTAACACTTATTCCATTGCCAAGAGATTAGTTGCAGGTGTCTATTATTATGGAACACAGGTAGCCTCTTAAAGAGAGGCATGAAGAAAAAGTCAAGACGTTCAGCTCCAGTCAGCACTCCAGTAAGCCTCCGGAGTACGCACAGGCTTAGGTTAGACAGCAGTGACGTGTAAATGGAACTGATGTTGCTATCACCAGAACAGTTGGTAGTGGGTGACCCTCCCTTACTGCCAGACATGTCTCATTTTTAAATATGTTCTCCTGGAGCCACCACTGACAAGGCTTCTCCTTTCACTCCTTAACTTCAGCTATCACAGAGCATTTCCTTCACCCTCACAAAACCTTTCATCCCCAAGCTTTCAAAGGCTTGAGGTAAAGTCACTGAAAGATCACCCCTCAGCAGGGTTGCTCATGAGCACACTCCTTTTCTCCTCCTCCATCCCTGCTATGTCTGCCTAAATTTCCACAGATGTAACTTTACACATTACTTATTCTTTAATGTCCCATAGCTCCTATCTAACCTAGGAGACCACCTACAAAAAGACTAGCTCGCAAGAACACCTTATCCTCAGTGTGGTTTCCTTGGTCCAGGTGAAACCCTCCCCCCGCGGCAGGCTGTAGCCTTTGAGGCTCACTCCCTCTGCTGGTGCACCCGAGCTCAGCTTGGCAAGCTCAGGGAGCAAAGCAAAGGTTCTTAATTTGTTTGGGGCTTTCAGTTAACCTCTTCCTCCAGCTGGAAGCAGTAAGTCACTCTCTTATAAGTCTTTGTAAATAACCCTGAGCCATTCAAGTCCTAGTCAGAGGTGCCTCAAGAGGTTTTCCAATTGAAATGGGGTGTGTTGACATCTGTATTGCCCTTAAGTCTAATTGAGTTAAAAAAAAAAAAAAGTAAAATCCATCCCTTCAGACTTGATTTGCAAGTCCAGACACAAAACTACTACTTTAAGTATTTTGGTGGAAGCTTAAAAAGCAAACCTACTCAGGCTGATACTCATCTGTGTTTCTTAAGCAGCTAAGAGAACAGCAGCAACATGAGTGCAAGAACAGTGTCAAGATCTGCATGCACAACTCAGCCATACAAGGAGCCAAAGAGCACCTCAGGACTTCCAGATCACAAGCAGTGTTGCAGTGTTCTGTACCCTCATTGATCGAGGGTGCTGCCTTTCTGTGAAACACCTGAACAGGCACATCCTTCATCTCAATTTCAGTGGGGCTACCCCCTTGCTTAAAAAGTTAACCAGATGCTTTGCTGAGTAAGGGCTCAAGGGAGTTTAGGGTACTACGCAACTCTTAGTTCCTCCACTGCTTTAGTTCTAGGCCATAGATCTCATGAAAATATTCAGCTGTTCCCTTTCTAAGTCCTTTCAGGTCAATCCAATCTGCTTCACTGTCAGTGGATGGTTTGTTGTTCTTCATAATTCTTCTCTTGTTTCATTCTTAAAAAAAGTTTTAAGCTATGCCCACATTTAAACAAAATTCTGAAGTTCTAGGACAGCATACATCAGCACTCAGTGTTTGCAGCCCATCTTTTCGGGGCTTTGGGCCAGTGCTTCATTAAATCTACCATACTCAGAAGGAAATGAATGGATATCTGTAAGCTGTATCATGCACTTGCTGCATATGCAGTCACCACCCTTAAACTTAATGGAAACTCCATACATTTACCTGAGAGCTGGCTGGCTGTAAATCACTCCATTGCTTGCACACAAATGCACCTGCACGTTGAGTTCCTGCTCAAAATGTCTGATTTTAACTTCTTGGGAAAGTAGTATATTCCTCTAAGCCTGATACTATTTAACAAAATTTTAATGCTTTAACAAAATGCTTTAGGAATAAGAAGATGGTTTAGACACTATGAGAAGGCTTTGCCATCCTTACACAACCATCAACACATACTCAGACAGAATCATTTAAAACATTTATTGGTCGTTCATGTCACCCTGGTCTGTGAAAACTTTTTAGCCTCAGTGAAGAAGATGTGTATTTAGCTCAGCTCAAGCCCTCGTCCAGCAAAGCACTTGTCAAAACCCAGCATGGAGCTGTCCGTAGTGATGCAAATGCTTTGCTGAATCATGGCCTTATTCCACAACTCCCATGTATCCTGTTCACACAGACTAATCAAGGCTTTCAGAACTGGTCCTACTGTATCCTACCAACAGAGTCTCCCCTGTCAAGTTAAAAACAGGCAGGATACTGTCTTACACCTCCCTTCTACCTGCTCAAGTTTTTGAGTTATTTCTGTTCACCAAAAAAATCTTCCAGTTATACATTCTGGATTTCAATTTCTGAAAAGTATTTTTTTCCATCTTTTTCATCTTGCTCATTCATTGTACTTAGCTAGTTTTAGCCTAGGTATGATGTTCATTGACTGCAGTTCTTGGAATAAGAGTTTACAGGCATAAGGTATGCGCAGAGAAGACACGTGGCATGATGATTTGCAGTAGTGGCACCTAGGGAAACAAATAAAAGAAAGTCAAAGTTGGTGCATAAATGAAGCTCTGCAAAAAAAAAAAAAAAAAACCAAACCCAGTTGCAACTATCCACTGGTTTCTTCGTCCACCTCCACTTAAATGCTGGGCCCAGTCCTAGAAACAGTCAAGTGCTTGAGACATATTTTAGTGCTTAAGTCATACCTTTAAGTCCCTAAATAATCTGACTGAAGTGAACAGGAACTTAATGTTAAACCTGCACTTTTCTTGGAGGAGAACCACAACGCCCAGTAGCTAACAGGACTGACTTCTGCTTCTCCACCGCTCGCATAAGTGCCAACACAAATCGAGCCTTACGTCATGAAAGAAAGGAGGTGAACAAAGCTAAGTATTTCTGAAAACATGATTAATGATCCAGTTTCTGTCTTATGTCACAAGAAAAGAGGCAGGAAGGAAGAAGGTTCACACTTGTTTCTTTTTAGCTTATATGCAGTTTCACCGTATAATGTCTCAAATCAGTTCATATCCCAGAAAAGAGGTATCTCTCATCTCACATCTCTCTGTGTGAACAGTCAAAGCTTTAGTCAAGACAGGAAACTAGTAAAACTGCTTTAATACATATTCTTTGTGCTCTTTACTCAAGGATCTTAAAATTCTCGGGGAAAGTTTTTTCAGTTGTTGTTTGGTTGTTTTTTTTTTTTTTTTTTGGTCATATAGGGACTACCTTCCCCATTTAGGGAATATGTAGGCCAGTGACTCAGATATCTTCCCCATATTTGGACTCAAATTCAGTGGTCGTAGCAACTGCTGAAATTATTTAATTTTATACTCCATGTACACACAAAGAAAACTAAAAATCTTATAAATATCAGTTTCCAGTATCCCTGTTCCTTTGTTTTCCTGTATATTCTATCTTCTGGTTTTGGAGATCTGAGAAAGATAGTCCTTTTGGAACACAGAGCACTCCCTAATGGTCTAACAAAGATTTTTTTTTTTTTTGTTTCAGTGTTTCAAATTTATATTTCTGACATAAAGTCATGAAGATCCAATTAGGGAAGAATTAAGAGAAATTCCTACATGCTTCTGTAGTACAGAATGAGGCTGAGAGTCAGCATCTACAATAAAGCCAGTGCTTAGTCGCTTGTTTCTGCTATCAGTGAACTTGACCTAGAGCATGTGGAAGTTAATGGGGACAGGTCCAATAAAGTTCGTTAGTGTCAATAAGGTTCTTGGTTGTGAGTGTTTGTGTAGTCTTCCAATTACTTTTTCAGACTCTGCTACTTCTCTTTTGCAGACATACTTACAGAGTATGTCAGAGCTAGTTATTTAAAAAAAAACCTCTGGTTGCCTTCATCTCCACATACTCCATGCTTGGGGTACTTATTTTTGTTTCTTTAAGCCCAAGAAAAATTTCAATCAATGGCACAGAAGCCTTAATTACATTTTTGCAGCTCATGACGAAGAATGAAACTTTGCTTATTCCCACAAATTGCTTGGGCTTTAACTCTGACTACAGGCAGTAAGAAGGTAACAGACTGCAGTAGGCGTTTCCTTGGAGCAGGCTTCTCTGTAGACACGTCCAGCACAGGGGAAACTTAAAGGCATGCTAGCTGTCACAACAGAACAGACCTCAAATGCAGGTTTATAAATACTCCCCTAGCCCAAATTTGTAGGAATAGGTACACTTCTGTGGTAGGAGGAAGTGACCAGACAGAAGCCATTTTCTGATGGTAACCCAGCAAGCGATTGCTCTTGATAGAAGAAGCCTTGTGAGACTGGTGAGCCTGATGAAGCGCGACTTTCCTGCTACGACCAGATGTCAGGCATCTGAGCGCAGCTACTACGGATTGAGGAGCAGAGACTGCTCACTACACCCAGGCTCAGAGGTACACCATTCTGGGCCTGCTTTGTACTTGGGTGGGGATCATCCAGAAAGTTTAGGGTGCACTACTGCCCAGAGCTCTGTTAAATGAGAGATCACTGAAACCGAAGTACTTGCAAGACCATTTGGTACTAGAATTGATACTAAACTGGATAGGGAAAGGCAACTGTCCCAGGGCTGACTCTGGACAAGAAACAAAATTTTTCTTCATGAATATTTTAAAATGCTCTGACTCTAGGGATCAGAATAATTTCTCATTATCAAAAAAGGACCAAATTCTGCTCATTGCATTCAGTGGAGTCCTGCCTCTGAGCATCTGTACAACAAAGTTGGAAAATATGCATAAAACTGGTCGTCACAGTAAATTTCTACTGTATTTTTTATGGGGACAAATTCTGTCACAGCACCAACGGTCCCCTTCCCCTGCAAAAGCACCAGTTCAGGCCCCAACACCAACCTGCTGTTACTGTCTTGCAGGAATACATACCCAGTGTGGCTAGTCCTTGTCTGAGAGGAAGGGCTCGTCTTCCTTAAGGCAAGTGTCTTTAATGCTAGACACCAAACAAAACCTTTCTAAAAGATTTTTTTTTTTTTTGCAGTGATGTCTTATTAATGCCAGAATCGTTGTAAAGGCCCGTTTGGAAGTTTCCCTTAATGACTTGGTCTCTACTGTGATGCTCATTATAGGGCCACTTGCTCCAGCTACTGGTAGACACAGCGTATCATTTAGCCCAAACTACCTCTTACTGATTACTCTCACACATCAGACAGCTTTTCACAGAATCAGACTGCAAGAATGTCTGTCTCTGTCTGAGGGAGCAGTTTCTTTCTCATTTAAAAAGAGTTACTAAACTCTGTTAGAAACTTCAAAATATTAAATACATTAACAGCATCTTAAAAAGAATATGTAATATTATTCCTAAAGTTAAAATTCCTAATTTTCTTCCAGGTGCACTCATTTCCTCTGGTCTTTGACAATATTCAAGGACTGATCTGAAAGCCAAAGTCGCATAAAAAATAATTGAGCTACATCTGCATGGGAGTGTTTTTTCAAGGCAGTGCTATACAGAGGTAGAAGTGGTTGGCTGGTTGACTTATGACAAGACTTTCCCTTCAGACAACTTCAACTGTTACTTGCATCACTGCAGTTTTAAGAGACCAGGATCAGAAAAGGCCTCGCTTGTTACATACAGTGTACTCGCACTCAAGGAAAACAAGACTCTCAAAAACGCTTCCTGTACAAAAGTCAGTAGGACAATACCCAACCAAAAATCACTAACCATAACAGGATGCACAGAGTAGGCTTTGTCTCTCCCCTGGATTTCCAAGGCATTTACCTACACCTCTGTCTGAACTCCTGCTCCGCAAGGAGCAGAACTGATGCTGCTGTTAGCAGACAAACATGGTGCCTGGTTCCGGCCAGAAGCCACACTCTTCAGAACGAAGGTCTGACCAAGGGCAGAAACAGTAGCTGTCATGTTTAAACATCTACAAACTGAGAACACACCTTACTTTCCTACTTCATTCTATCATGGAAAAATCACTCTCGAAGCACTGAAGTGAATAAAGTCTCATTTCCTGCCTTTCCCAATAGATCAATATTGATATCCAAGATGCGGCAACTTTCCAACGATATCCTTTTGAGGTATTTAGAAATTAATCTTTCTCCTCCTCCTTCCAATTCCCCATCTCCCCCTGACGTAAATATCAGAGTAACCTGTAACTGAACTTGTACTGTATTTTTTCCTCCTTTAGTCGCTGGATTCCAGGCCACCTGTTCTCACAAAGCTTGTGAGACATTGTATCTCATAAACTCCTACTGGTCTCACATGTCTGTTTTTCTGCCTGGCTAAAACAAAACCAAGCTAAAGCAAAACATTTTCTTCACCTCTGAAGAACATAAAAAGAAGTTTCCTTATCTTCTAGTAACAGTGGTGTATTTCCAGCATGCTGCAGGGCTACTTTAAATCTAGCATCTCAACATAACTGTACAGAAAAGGTTTGAGGGAAGCCCATAGTGTACCCAGGCTGAGCTCTACAGAGTTTTGGCATCCAGTTTTATGCTTCCCCTACACAGAAAACCAGTTTGTTTGCAGGAGATAAATTCAGTACTGGCTTAGGACTCAGAGTAAGACAGCAAGACCAGTAGCTAGTCTAGAGAGAAATTTCTTAGGGACAAGGCAGTTGGGCAGAAGCCAGCTGAATTTCTAACCAGACAGCTGCTCGTCTCTCAAGCTCCAATATGGGACTGGTACATTTGTCTGATGCTTCAAAGGGGAGCTCCTCGTTTTACAAGCCTACAAAGCAAAAGGCATTTAGGAGGGGCACAGCCAAAGAAAGTCGGTATGCATGTGATTATGAGCTCTGTAGGCAGAGAACAAGAAAGCAGGAGGTGTTGCTGGCTTCTCCTATTCTTCTGTGCCTGGTGTCTCTCTTCAGCCTTATGAGGTTCAACATGTGATTGTACCAGGAAGATGTGTGTCTAGCCTAGCTTGTAATCTCAATTCTGATGTCAGAAGAGTCAAGTGACCTTTTAAGTTCAGTGACTGAATGGATGGATGCAGGGAGACCAGCTGATGTAG
>NW_008616365.1:0-1528 GCF_000691845.1 Merops nubicus
TCGGGCGTCACCCCGGACGCTGCCATGTAGGTGCTGCCGATGGTTTTGATTTTGGTGATGCAGCGAAACTGGGGCTCATCCAGGAGCTGAGCCAGGGAGACGAGACCCTCAGGCACCCCCAGGGCCACGCCGGGGTCCTCCCGCCCCACGCGGGGCAGGGAAGAAGGGCAGGGAAGGTCCAACCCAGCCCCAGCGGGCACTTCTGTCCCGACTCACCGCGTCGAAGTCGGAGATGATCTCGTTGAGGAACCTCAGGCACTCGATGCCCCCGTTGTTGATGCTCTCCTCCGTGTAGAAGTCGGAGAAGTTGGGGAGGGAGGCGAACATGACCCCGATCTCCTCGTAGGACTGGCTGTACAGCTCCTGGGGGACGTGCCCAAGCGTGACACCAGCACCCTCCAGCCAAGCCAAACCCCCTCCCCGTGAAGTCCTCTGCCCTTGGCACGTGTTAAAATCTGAGGGGAGCTCCTCAACCTCGCTCTGTTCAGCCAACACATCATCTTCTTCCAACCAAAGATGCTCAGGCAGAGCCTACGGCAAAGCCTCTGGACCTGGAGCTTGCCCCCACCCCCAAAAGGAAGGTGGATCCCCCCCTCCTGGGTGCTCCTCACCTCGTCCCTCTTCTTGGAGCCCAGGAAGTGCCTGGCCACGTGCTCGGGCAGCATGTTGGTGACCAGGGCCTCGTTCCAGCGCCGCATCTCGTAGACCCGTTCCTTCTGGTCGTGGACGTCGATCTTCCAAAGGAAGAGTGTCCTGGCCAGCTTCTCCACCTGTGGTGGGGTGGGACATGGCTGTGCACCCTCAGCTCCCACCCAGCAGCGGGTCCTCTCCGGAGCTGGGAGCATCCTGGCTGCTGTGGGGGCAGCCTAGAAGAAGGGTCTGAGACAAGGGGAGGTCCTAACTGGGGATGGGAGACCTGCTCCAAGGTGCAAGTGGGACCCTTGCAGGGCAGGTGTGGGCCTTGGGGCCATCACGCTGCTGCCCACCCCATGAGGGTGAGATGGAGATGTTCCCTGCACTGATGTGGTCAGAGAACCATAGAAGGTCTGGGCTGGAAGGGACCTCCAAAGGTCATCTAGTCCAACCCCCCTGCCATCAGCAGAGACATCTCCAACTAGATCAAGCTGCTCAGAGCTTCATCCAGGCTGACCTTGAATGTCTCCATGGATGGGGCCTCCACCACCTCTCTGGGCAACCCATTCCAGTGGTCTATCACCTTCAGACTGAAGAACTTCTTCCCAACATCTACCCTCAATCTGCCCTTTTCTAGCTTACAAAGTCTCCTGATCCTGCAGAGCCCGGGGAAGCTTCCTTGGAGAAGACCTGGAGATGCTGTTCAAGGCTGGGGACAACTCCTGCTACCT
This sequence comes from Merops nubicus, assembly GCF_000691845.1. Classification (NCBI taxonomy): domain Eukaryota; kingdom Metazoa; phylum Chordata; class Aves; order Coraciiformes; family Meropidae; genus Merops; species Merops nubicus. The sequence continues at coordinate 1,365 of NW_008616365.1, forward strand.
CAGAGCTTCCAAGAAGCAGTGGCTGTGGGGGAAGACAAGGAGAGGAGCCCCCCAGGGTCAGGGTGGGAGTCACTCACGTGGCGAGAGAAGTAGTAGAAGCTGAGCATCACGACGAAGACCATCGCCGTCATGGAGTACTTGGAGGGGACCACGGAGGACCTGCC
>NW_008616366.1:0-20061 GCF_000691845.1 Merops nubicus
ACCCCCTTCCCTTCTTTTGGGATGCTTTAAAGCACGCTCCACTAGAAGAAAGGCTGTCCAGTCTCAGTCGGGGGTGAAGTAAAGAGAGAATAAAACAAAAAGCTACTCAGTCCAATTCAGTAAGCTTCAATGAAGCTGGTATATTTAATGTGAGCCCAGGGTTAGCCTACAGAATTGTGGCAGAATGCAATATTCTCAACAAAAAAAGATGTGTTTAAAGTCGGGCAAGGCCCCATAAGGCTGTTGTTGGTGTTTAAGCAGTACACCGAGGTATTTAGCTGTGAGGGTTTCTAAACATTCCAGCTGAGAATAAAACCACAGCTTTACAGTAGCTTCTTAAAGGTTTGGGGGGCTGGGAATGTTCCCTCCCCCTTGCATTGAAAAGTCAATAAACAGTAGGAAAGATCATGTCATAACAAAGATGAAGCCACCTATTACAGGGTGTAGTGACGGTTAATGGTGCTCTCAGAAGGACTAATCCCATATATTAAATGCTGTAATTGTTATAATAATATCATGGTTATTAGAACACCCAGGCGTGGGGCATTTTTCATTTTGTGCAGGAGGAAGCTGCTGCCGACCATCCACCCTTCCTACAGTGGGCTCTTGCTAAAATATGGAAATATTAGACAAAGACACCAGCGACGTGGGCACCCCAAGTGCATTTTCTGATACCTGTGCCTTACTTTTCACACCACTTACCCAGCTGCTTTTTAATTTCATCTGGAGGTGCACTCCTAAAAAGCTTTTGTTCACCCTAAACAATGACCTGCAAAAGTTGTTTCACCTCTGCAAAGTACTTTTAGCCCCACTTATTTAATAACAGTATTAAAAATAGTAATTAAAAAAAAGCAACATACTTGTTGCTTGTCGCCATACAGGTGGTCAGCCACTTCCACAGATCTTAATGAGAGAAAAAAACAACCCCAAAACCAAATAAAATATTTACCTCTCTGACATCCTATTCTCTTTGCTTTACGCACAGCACGATAGGCTCTGCTTGTTATGAATCCCACAGTTATGGGCACATAAATGTTTTAAACCTTGGTCCAGTGTAGGATAATCGAAATGAAATAGTCATCTGCAGCTGCTGTTACAAGGGGAAGGGTTAAAACAACAAGGAGGTCTGCGGGGTGATAGTTCACATGAAGGTTTAAGAAAAATAATAAGGGAATTAGCAGAGAGCATGCACATTGGCTTGCAACCACCAATTAACCCTCCTTGTTAGATAGGTAATTTATTCCACTCAGCAGCATCAAATATCAGACAAAAAGGTGGCCAAAACAGTAATTATCTTCACGGAATTCAAAGGCTTGAAAGCCATAATTCCTAAGAAATAAAAACAGAGTTCTTTTCATAGTATAGGCTTCATCTAAAGACTGTAATAAGAGCCAGGCCCTAGCTGTGACCCTTTACACTTCAAGGTGAAAAAGTAGGTTAAAGAAAGTAATGGCAATAATCATGGGGCTTTTCTACATAAAACAGTCTCTGAGTGGAGGTCAAAGATCAAACACTCGGGGCACTACCTGCGTCACACAAAGATCTCTTCCACAATAGAAATGAAGAGCAAGACTGGCAGGAAAGAGCAATAAGACTAATCAATTCTAAAATTATTAGGAAAAGAAAGAGACAGAAGGAAAAAAAAAAAAGAGAGGATTTTGAAAAGTCTGGGTGAGATTAAAAAAGAGTGTACCCATTCTCTTCTTAATTTTTTTTTTTTTAAAAAAAGAACTCTGAGGAATTCCTGCACTTCATAGAGAACTTCTACCAGGAATGAATGTTAAATATTTCCATTTCATCTTCATCACCACCTACCAGCTATGTTCTTTTGCAGCGTCTGAAACGAGCTTTACATTCATTTTTGTACCAGTTTGGACCTTTTTACAGAGAAGTGAAGATGTCTGCCTCTCAGGATTATATACTAATTTTTTTGTCACTGTTAAGCTTTTGGGTGATTCTTACACCAGAGCAAGGAAAATCCCAGTTCTGAGCTTGTGTGAGTTGTAGGAACAGATTTCATGTTAAGTATCATCAAGTGAAACACATTTCTCCTGCCCTCCATCAGGCTGTTTGAGAGTTCAAAGGTAGATCCCCATAATGCCACATAAGAGCTCTCTGCACTTGCTGTGTACACCAGGAGACATTTTATCTAGGATTCCATAATAAAGATATTCCTTATTTTCCACTTGAGAAGGTTAAAGCCTCCATCCAGCTGCCTGATTGACATCGTTCCTGATTTTACAACCACTTTTAAGCCTCACAGTCTATATTTTAACATGTAAATATTGCCCTGTTGACTTCACCAGGCTTCCTTCCTTTCTTAAATCTGGGTAGGTGTCAAGATCTTGCTTGTTACTTGCCTGGCTCTTTTTGTTGCCTTTGGTCTTCCTTGTGTTTCAGTTGTCTAGGTATCTCTGTATCCCCTACCTCTGACAAATCCTTTCTTACAGTCAGCCAGACTAGGGAGATGTTTGCTCTACAAGCAGGCTGGTGGACCCACAGAAGTTTTGCTGTGAAGTATAAAGCTGGTGTGTAAAGAAATCCAAAATACAAACTACAAAGAACTGGCCAAGAACATGGAGTTTTGTGTTCTTGCTAAAAAGGTTACTGCAAACATCTCCTCTAAGACACACAATGGGATACAACCAACATGTAGCATTAATTGATCAGCCCTGTATTATCTGATGATGAAGGTGACTTCTGAACTGAGAGCAGAACAGAAAATTGAAAAACTAAGAATTATTTATTATCCTTCTCTGGCATCACAATATGCAGCTATTTTATGGGAGACTTTTTAGACACATACTGTGTAACTGCTGCTCCCTACTCTCTAGGTAGAATGCAACAAAATAATAGGTGTATACCACACCATTCCTAATTTTTTTTTTTTGCAGATGGTTGTAATGACAAAAGACTTCTCTCATTCTTTGCTGTTTCTATGGAATGGTCAAAAAACTCCTTGGATGTCTGAACATTTTATATCATATAATCTAATAATTCACTATAGCATCAGGTCACAGAAGGCTGATTCATCTATCTGACACATTCAGCTATCTATTAGATATATGCTAACCCTTATGCCCATACTGTACAGAGCACATTCTGTAAAAACTGAAGGAAAATATGACTTGACTTTATTTTTTCTAACGGGTCAGAGAGGTCACAGGGGTGAAAGACAGAAACATAGGTGCATTGTTCATCTAATATTTATTATGTTGAGTGCATACAGATTCTGTGAACATTTTCTGCTTGCTGAACTGCCTCTCCAAGATTTTAAGATAGGCCAAGAAGGCCTGAGACACGAAATTGCATTCATTTATTCTGCAGTATGGAAACTTGCTGTCTGAATTTCCTTCACATGCAAGCCTTAAAGTATCCTCTAAAGTATGTCACCACACATATAACCCTAATTATTAAATTGCCTTTAATGTGTTTAAGTCAAATATTTGCATTCATTGTCAGATATCAGCATTCACTTCTTCGTGATGCAGTTTCAATTAGCAATTAATGTCTGATGACTCCTTTGGAAAAAAAATAAAAGGCCTTAATAGCCACGGTGCTAGAAGGTATAATGATGGCTACATTGGCCTATTGTTTGAGATCTTGGCCAACTAGCAGAAGGTCACTGAGCCTCATACCATTGATGTGATCTGACTGAGCATGAAGTTAAAATTATAGCTGCACAATGAGCTGTGATGTTTTGGGTTGCAATGTTTGCAATTAGCCACAATGTGACCTTCATGTTTCAACCCTTAAAAACGGAGTTACATTATTGATTATTATTCCTGGCAGTGCTGTAGTTTATTAGTTTTGTCAGATTTATTTTATATTCAGTTATTTGCCACATGAGGATTATGTGGCAAGTCATGGAGTATGTGCCACACATTTTTTATTACAGCAGATGTTCCTAAAATAGATGTAAGCATCTCTGCAAAAAGCAGCCCCTCTGTGCCAAATTCCAGCTTGTGCTAATGTGGGAACCCAGTAGGATGAGAGAAAGAGTATAAAGAACCTTTATCCATTGCTGCTGGAATGACAGTTTCTGAATTTTGAAAATGCACTGCAGATTGCAGTGAGCTGCAAAGAGAACAGGGAGGGACGAGGCCAAATCTTGGATTTGTACCCCCCTCCTGCCATCCTGTGCTCCAGGGCAAAATTGGTGGTACTTACTAATGCAACACAATCTCTCCCTGACTCTAACACAGGGGTATTTTATCAAAATTTAACCAACGTATCATCTAAAGAATTTTTGTCTAGTATACATAAACTTCAACAAGTGGCCATATTTTTTTTTTCCCCTGAACAGACTCATTATTTGGGATGTGGCAAAATGCTAACTCTGTGACTTCTTGTCTTCTCCTACTGTATTTCATCCCATTAGTCTCACTGCAGCCTGCAGGTTCATGCAAATCCTTCAAAATTATGTTTTATTCTCCCTCCCTATTGAAGATGCCACCAAAACATGTGATCACCACACACCCTTTTTTTTTTTTTTTCTCTAAACTTTAATGAGTTTTAGGAAAGTTTATTCCTAAGAAAGATTTTTGAGAAACTTCAGTAGCTTCCCTCCAAAACAAAAATTAAGTTAAAACCATTTTAGCCTTTGAATTAATCAGAGAACAGTGTTTCTCACACTGGCCCCAGCTTTACCAGTGACTTTTACATGTCACACTAACAGGTGTTTTCTTGCAGACTAGTTAGTTGTGATTTATGACCTTTCTTTTGTCCAGTTGAGTCAGTTCTTTTCCAAAAGTTCTGCCAGTTCTTATGGTACGACCTTCCTTTGGTTACTCATGTTGCACTTAAGCCTGTTTTTCATGTGATATCTGATGAATCAGACAACTGGCCTCTAAAATCTGTTCTGTTGATTATATAAAAAATAAAAATAGCTTATTATGAGGCTTCTTGATGAAGCTGGACTGTAGGGTTGAGCAGGGGTAACCTAGACTGCTAGTAGGACAAGAAGAACTGGTCAGATTAGTAGAACTGGTAGGACTAGTAGGCTTTGCTATGCCCATTTCTGACTGCAAAGGTGGAAAAGTGAGTGTGAATTTCTGGGGAAGTTTTAGAGATGAAGTTAAACCCATGACCCTGAGTCTATAGAAGGAGACGTAATTTGTTTGTCCCCTGTGTCCTGTAAATGTGAGCAGAAACACAAACTTTTCTAATACTATATTCAGCTATGCTCCCCTGTTTTTCAAATTCCCTTGCTCCGGCGTGTACCGTGTCTCTGGCAAGTTTTCAACATCTTCTGGGAAATGCTGCCATTTCCCTCAATGATGTAAAAGTACTGTCCAACAGAAGATGTTGCTATTTTTAGGGAAAGCAGCCACAGAGAACAGTTGGGAAATTCAGACCAACATTGTAATTTCCAGGTCCTGGCTACAGACACTGAGCATCCCAAAGCAAGACACCTGCTTTGGGATGTTCACTTAACCTTGCTAAACTCAAGGTCAGGTACAGGAGAGTCAGAGAACCACGCACAATGGACCAAGGACTGGTCAAAATTCCCACCCACTACCCATGTTTAAACTTGTACAAGAATAAGAGCTCATGTTGGAGCAGTTTTGATTTCAAAGAGGTCCAGTCAGGCTTAGCAGGCTGCAAAGGGAATGCTATCTGATTGTAAAATATGAAGGAAGAGGAGGAAAGAGAGCAAGACGTCGTATTGGCTAAGTGTGGGACAAGTTGTTTTAATGAGATTGTGTACTCATTAACTTTAGCAGACCATTTGTGGGTTTTGAAGATTTTTAAATAGACAAATTAGAGCTGGAGAAGCAATGACAGCCCCTGTATACATGTATAGGCACAGCAGACTCTCTCCCTGACAGCCAAAAACAAACATTCTTAAGAAGGAGAGCATTCCCACCAGACATCTCCCAAGTTTCACTTGCAACATTACTAATACCATCAATTGAGGAAGGTATCTTCAGGGAATAAATTCTGCCAATGAGGCTTGAGAGGTAATGAGGTAGTAGTCCATGTGTTGTGTGACAAATCAGCTCAGGTTGGAAGGCTGTGATGGTACGACCTGATTTGGCAGCACTAGAAGGCAGGGAGATTAGATTCCACCTGCTGTCACTTAAGCCTTTGCATCACTTTGCTTATGTTTGCCAGGATATCCACAAACCTCTGCCAACAAAAAGATGAATATGTGTTTTCTAAACTGGGCTGTAACATTTTATAACAAGTTTATTGAGGATTTAGTCCAAGTTCTTCAGTTATTGCTGAAGACTACAGTGCATTTTGTTATTGGCTGCTAAATCATTCACCTTCAAGTGCACTGCCCAAATCTTTCTCTGGCTCATGATATTTTTCTTTTGCCTTTGCAGTGGCAAGTTCCAGGCAGAGGCTCCAGGTACACATTCATATCACTTTGACTTTTTGTTTCTCTCCATCTGATTCCTGGCTCCTACTTCACACCTGTGTTTAGTCTGTAGGTATGTGAATAAATAGCCTTCCAAGCTGGGATGTGCTTCTGCAGCTCTTTCCTAGTGAGGTTTGGGCTTCTCACATTTGATGACTGCCTCCTCCTTGCCCATGCTGAGGATACTTTGGTATTGCTCCCCACAAACAACCCCCCCTTGCAAGTGTTTTTCCAGTGCCACCTCTGTGAGAGGAAACTTTCAAACTGCATTCAGACAAATAATGAAATTCACCTTCTTTATATCACTTGGACACTTTTGTATATTGGATTCAATACCAGTTGCAGTTGCTCAGCAGCTCTGCAAAAGCAGGTAAATTATGGAGCATTGACTTATTTGAATTATAAAAGCTCCAAAGAGATGCTCATAGATAGTTTGTGGAGCCAGCTGTAAAATAACTGGTATAATGAAATCTTAAATACAATGGGCTATTGTGTTCAACACAACAAAGGCAGCAGAATAAAAAAAGCCTCCTTTGGTATGCAATGCTCTGTAAAAGTTGCTACATCTGGACTCTGGTGGGTATTGACTTTGAGAGCTGAAGACTACTTTCTGCAAAGTGCCATTATTCATAATTCTGTGCCACTTAAGCTGTTTTCAGAATTCTCATTGTCAAGTTGTTCCAGTGATTTTTCTGGAAGGAAAAAATAAAACTCTCCTCCAGCTCATGCCATCGAGTCCACTTGGAACACCATGGTCTTCCCAGAGATGGTTGGGAAACAGCAATGTTTCCTGAAACAGGTCTGCCTGTCTAGACAGAGAAAAGAAAATCCACCACCACATCCCACACTGTTTTCTAATTTCAAAACACATGGAGTCCTCTGTTTTGCTGCCTACACTGCCAGCCGTGTTGGGCTGCAGCATGGAAAAACAGGAACCTCATGTCAGGATGCTCAATACAGGAACCCCATGTCAATGTTAGGGTGGTCAAAGACAGCCTCTTCCTCGTGAGGAACCACCCTCAGATGGTTTCCATCAGCTCCAAAAGCTGCATTCCTAAAAGAGCCTTGCCAAAACCTAACTCCTCCTCTGCTGATGCTGGGGTGCTCGAGGGTCAGTGGCTGTGAAGAATATTTCTGGGTCATCTTTCCTGATCTGGTGCACTCCAAGGGATTTCCAGCCACAGCTGGGTGGGCTGAGGGTGCCCCTTGTCCTCACTCACATGGGATGGGAGAAGCAGCACAAACAACAAACCCTTACCCTTAGAGTGACCCTTTTCCCAGCCATAGCCACTCACAGGAGATGAGTTGAGCTTCTGAGAAGCTGCTGAAAGACCCAGGTGTTTGCTCAGCCTTGTTTGGAAGGAGTGGAGGAGTTCTGTCCTCTGCACAAATCTTGTTTTTTTTTTTTAAAAAAAAAAAAAGAAAATTAAAATGTTTTTCCTGATTAATTATTCAAGTCTGATAATGGATGAGACAAAGTAGTGGGGGCTCTGACTGAATTCAGGTTTTGTCTGATGGTCTGTAAAGGAAAGGATGGCACCAGAGGGGCATCCTCGTGTTGCTCTGCTGCGTTCCAGCGTAGGAACATGTGAACAGCTGGCTTGTAAGAAGGGGAAAATTCACACACGTTGCTTCATATTCTCATGTTTGGGTTTTTAAAACAAACCCGTTTACCTGTACACAGGGACCATTTGCAGAAGGAGCACCCACCTCCTATATTTCATGTGTAACCTTGAGGGCTTCCAGTCAGGTAATTCTCACGCTGGGATGAGCTAATCTAGCACAAAACGCTCCACCTGCTTTGCTCTGCTAACAAATAGGCCCCTGCCTGCCAAAGACTGCCTGACCTGACTTATTATACCTTCCCCATCAGCAGAAAGACTCATATCATCACTGGGCCAAAGGTGAATTGCCTGGAGACAAAGTTGGAATGAATTTTTTGCAGTCCCATTTCGCCGGGCTTTCAAACCACTTCATCCTGAGGAGTGAAGACCTTTAACTCTGTCACATTTATATATGCTTATAAGGATGGAGCAAGTTCTCCCTGCAAATCCACGCCTGGCGAGCGTGTCAAAACAAGTAAGGTGGTAGAGAGGGTTTTTGTGTCTCCTATTGTTCAGTAACACTGTTGCTGGGAGGAGGAAGAGGTGTGGAAGACCACGGTGGTGTTGATGCTCCCCATGTCTATCAGCATCTTCAGGGTCAAGCGTGTAGAGTGGATGCTAATGCTGGAACACATGCTAAAACATGTAGATATTCAAACCCACATACAGTGATGGGTTATGTGGAAAGAGGGAGGAGGGGAAGTAAGCAATTACACGCTCATATTTGGCTTCTGGTCCAGAAAAACATCGAGGTGTTTCTGGCTGGTGCCAGTTTTCCATTCGAAACGTTGGTTTGTATTTATAGTTTTCTTAATCCCTAAAGCAAAAGAAGCAAATATTCATTTAAAAACCTAGTAACGATTAAAATCCCCAATAACAATTAAAACCTACAACGAACAACTGCTCTAGCTTTGTTTATTGCACGCATAAATAATCATACTTCAATGAACATGTTAGTATCTATGATCTCTTCCCAGATTAAGGTTGCCTCGAGACTGCTTGCCTTGGCTACTGTAAATGTGACATGAATTACACTGAGGAAAATGTGTCTTACATGCTGGGTTTGAAGTAAATTATTTTCTTCTAATATACCTACACAACTGTCACAAGGAATTACACTGCAGATTTAGTGATGTTAAGTGTCAATTGTAATTTGGTGACAGCCATTTTATTGGCTATGCATATTGCTCTGCCAGGACCTGCTTCTCAGTATGGAGGCCACCGTATCATTAAAAACCAGTGATCCTTCACTGATGACATAATTTGACTGGCAGAGAGAGGAGCAGTGAGGGGCTTGCTTCCACCTGCATGGAATCTGCTGTGTGTCAGAGATGAATTTGCCTTCAAATTAGAAACAGCACAGCAGACTGGTGGCTGTGATTTTGCTTGATTTCTTTTAAGGAGTTTCACTGGAATGGTTACTGAGCAGCTGATAGGAGTCTGCTTTAATATGTCAAACATATATATTATGCAGACTGTAAACATTTCAAATATTTTTAGCCACAGCATGCAGTGAGTTATCAGCGAAATACTTTCAGCTGAATTGAGCCACATGTTTTTTTTTTTTTTTTTTTTTCTTTTCCTTCTGCACACTCATCCACCCATCCATCCATCCATCCATCCATCCTTTTGTCTGCAAGTCTGCCTCTGCAATAGGCTCAGGGTATTAAATTTATGTGTTAAAAAAGGAAAAGGAAAAAAAAAAAGTGTTAACATAAAACCAGTGTTTTAACAGATAAAATAAATCACACAAGCTGTGTAAAAATTTAGAGTAAGAGCAGAGCCATAATCATACATTCTGAAAATTTTATAAACTGACAATTCAAGTTATGTGTTTTATGCTAATACACATAGTGGTAGGTTCTAACAAACTGTGATTCACACATAAAGAGTAGAAAAGTTGAAGGTATTATATATGTAATATCTATTTTTTCACATGTACATCTTTATATATACATTATGTACTTATTCTGAGAAAGAGGAAATAGATTCCGAGACTTTCTTAGCAAATTTAAATCAATATAAGCTGCCTTTCCATTTTCAGTATTTAAATTAAATTTTTTGCTGCGAGGCACTGCAAGGAACAAAGCAAAGTACCTTAAAAGAAAGTGTTTCCCTAGTAATTTCACCTCATTTCACACCTATTTGGCAGCTTTTCTTAGCCAATTGGTTTCATTGAAAATGCTGACAATGTTCACCCATTAGAATTGTCCGTTCGGGTAAGGTGTGCTTTCCTCTTAGATTCACTTTATTAACTTTAAATGTAGGAAATAACTTTTTTTTTTTTCCTTAAGACTACCAACATTCTTCAATATACACTTTTGTCTATCTCTCATTTTTTTTTTTTCACACTGCTTGTTCTACTTTTTTTGAAAAATCTTTACTGAACAATAAACAGCATAAATTATTCAGCCAATTTCAGTCCAGTGGCATAAATCATACTCTAGCAGACATGCTACTTATGACAAATGCTTTGTCTAAGAGAAACATACCACTGAAGGTTTAATCAGAAGCTCTAAACATTTCAGACTTGCTCAATTTTATTCTTGGCAAGAAGCACTGTTTTTTTGCTATATCTTCCAAAGCTTTGGGGGAATGTTCATTTTTCCCATGAGAATACTGAGGCCATTTTTACCCACTCCAGGAAAGGGGAGGGTGTTAATAAAAGAGCACTTTCCTCAAGAAAAATTCAAATGGAGTTGGCAAAACTTCTTGCTCTTGAAAGCTCGTTTCAGAGGCAGCCTTGGATGTTTTAAGTGCTTCCTATATGATGAAGTATCGGGACTTGCACACTGTCCCTTTTGAAAGCATAAACAGCATGTAAGAAAACATAACCTTTTATGGGATAAAAGGTTTCTTAAGATTTTATTAGCACAATTTGCAGGGAAAAAAAAAACCCCAAACACTTCCCCCCTCCTCCTCCAAACTAACACCCTCCTGTTTTGCTGTGCTGTTTAAATAAGTCCATTAGATGCCTGGACACAATTGCCCTTCACTTGATTTAGAGTCATGGTTTTATACAGCTGAGGGTGTTCAATAACTGCTTCCTCCTGAACCAAGCCCTGGGTTTAAATATTAAATGGAAATTTCCATTGGTTCTGAGGAATTTTTAGCTTTGTTGCTAGCTATTCTGAAAATGACTTTTGAAGAACATCTGCTTCACTGTTAGGGCTGTCTTTTTTTTTTTATGTCACTGCTGTAGAATGCTGGAGCCTTGTGGAATAACCAGTCCATACCCTGCCACATTCCCAAAATTAACATCTATATCCTAACAAGAGATCTTTCGTTGGGTCCATTCAGGGATTTTATTGACTGCAGTACTTTGGTTTCAGCATCTTCTACAGTGTCAGCTGAGGTCCTGGAATAAGGCTGTGCTTCCTGGTTGGCTACCTCTTGCATAGCCAAGAAAAACACTGAGTCAAATTTATATAAAACAGCAACCTGAAAAAAAAAATATGCTGGGATAACAGAGTGGTGGGAAGAGAATTGCAGATAAACTACTGTCATCAGCACAGGGCAGAGCTTGTGCATAGTTGTGTGGACACAACACAAATCATGAGCAGTTTTCAGCTGAAGAGCAGGGCATTTAAAATATAGAGGCTCAGGATCTAGCTGACCTTATCCATCAGATTAGAACGGTCTGAAAAGTAGCCGTATATAGAGGCAAAATAGCTAACATCTCCTTTTAAAGACAAGTTGTTTTCGTTATTTTTAAGTTCTGGCTAACAGGAAGACAGCTGAATAGAGAAGGACCAGATGCAGAAGACCTATGCCAGTTTTTGTTACTTTAGGTCATACTAGTCAGCACTAAAAAGGGAATGTAAGTATTGACATCTTAAGTCAAAACTGTGGTCCGCTGAGTCTTGTAGGTGCTTTGGTGTAAGAAAAAGATGCTCCACGAGGCACAATGAGTGAATCTGCTACCTATCATTGTTTCTTTGTGCTTCCTGAGGGTGGGTGATTTGCATAAACCTCTGAGTTCGAGACAATATCTTCGTTTGACAAACATCCTTGGTTTATATCTATTTGGATTGTTAGAAGTCTTGTTTGCATGTACCCAGCCAGTTCGATGGGAGCCTGGTGAGATGCTTGGTCTCGGAGGTCTCATGTGTTGAAGCTCCACAGTGTCATCACGGGCTGAGCAAGTGTTTCTCTTTATTAGTTCACCTTAGTAATATTGCAAAAAGAAATACAGAAGTAGCACAAAGCTCCCATTATAAACCTACTGTCAGACACAAAAGAGAAACACACGCCTCTCTGCGTAAATGAGCCTTACTTCATTTAGGAGAAAAAAAACAAACCAAAACCCAACAACAAAAAGCAAATATGAGATCTAGGGGAGAGAAAGGGATATTTTCTGACACGTTTTGCTTCCCACTGAACGCCGAGCAGGGTTAGAGCACACTCCTCTAATGTTAAAGGAGTGTACAGAGCGTAAGGAAAGCAGAGTGACAGTCCCTCCCACTTACCCACTCGCTCACGCCAAGCCTTCCAGTCCATGACTTCATTCTTTCACCCTGACCTGTTTTAACCAGACCCTTATTCTTTCTTCATCCTGCAAAAAAAAAAGAAAAACCCAAACCCAGGCTACTAGAACAAAGCGCTGCGTGAAGGTTTAAAGGTGGAAGCAGCTGGATGGAAGCTGAGGAAGAAGCTGAGGTGGAAGCATCCTGTGCTCCTTACTCTGTGAAACATCCCTTGCACAAAGCAAGGCTCGAGTCCCTTAGTCAGAAGAAGTAACACACACCTCCAGCCAAGCACTGCTCACTCCTTGAGATGCAATTCCCCCTCATTTGGAGGGCTGGCACAGGGAGGGAAAGGTGAACATTCGTAACCTCAACATTTTGGATTTGTTTTTTTCTCTTTGGACTAGATTGGAAGGTAGGGAGCCATTTATCCTTCTCATAGCACTGCAGCTCCGTTCAAGGGTAAAGGATTAAGAGCAGGACTTTTTTTAAAGTCGTAGAATAAGAGAATATTTTAGGTTGGAAAAGACCTTTAAGGTCGTTGAGTCCAACTGGCAACCCAGCACTGCCAGGTCAGCACTAAACCATGTCCCTCAGCACCACATCTATGCAGGTCTTCAGCCCCTCCAGAGATGGGGATTCCACCATTGCCCTGGACAACAGTTCTGGGGAATTCTGGAACCCACCAGGCTCCAGCCCCCTGTCAGAGAGTTGTGGGGAGCCAGAAGGTCTCCCCTGACCTTCTATTTCTCTAGGATAAGCAAGCTGGCCAATGCAACACCATCTGCATGTATTTCTGAAGATGCCTGAAATGCTCTGCATGAAACAATTTATGTCTAACCTTCTAATTTTACACTTCCCTAAGCTATCAAAATGGACACTTGGGAGTGGAAATATGACCTTCCCAGCAAGACTGACCAGCCCAAGGACCTCCCTGTGCAGCAGCCCAAAGTCTAGATGCCATTACCTGCCTGGTCCGTGTTGGAGGTGTCACCTCCTCATAGGTCACTGACCCAGTGCCTCGCCAGGCAGTGCTGTTAACAAGGGATATAAGAATAAACTAGCAGATTTTTCTTGATTGGTCCTATACATAAAACTAAAAAGGACCATGTCTAAAGTGTAAAATAAGACTTGAAGATTTTGGATATGGCTGCCAGACCTTTAAACAACATTCAGTTGCATTTTAATTAGTGGTGATCTCAGAGATCATGTTGGTTGGCGCTGAAAACCAAGAGGTGTAAAGAAGATAAAAACTGTGTGAAAGGGGTCAATCCTGATTTATTTAGTAAACTAGGTGTAGAATTTTATTCATAAATAAGGACCTGTAAATATGAGGTGTTCGAAGTGAAGAAGACATGTAAATTAAAGTGAAAGCTTAATAAAGTGATGTTTTCTTTACTATTTTTATATTTTCCTGTTTGTTATTTTAAAATATTTTTGAAATCTATTTGGAGTAGATGAGTTCATGAAAATCTAGCAACTGTTAATGTTAGGAAAGACTTAGAAAGACATGGGTATGAAACTATCTACATGATTAAAGCGAGCTCAAACAAGGTCACCATTTTCTCCTGAAAAACCTTTAAAATAATCCAGCCCTAGCCATGCTACTTCAAACCATCACAAAATCCATATCAACCCGTTCTGTGTAATAAAAGCCTCAATTCTCCATCACAGATATTTTTGTAGCTCTGTGTTCAAACCTGGAACTGAACCCATGAAACCTACTACTGGGACATGCCAGTTTGAGAAGAGCCAGAAGACCACGAGATAATATTAATTCCACTTTCCATAAACTTGTTCAAGATAACAACTTTGTTCTGATTATTGAATCCTGACTTCATTTATGAAAACAGATTTATTTTTTCTTTTTTTCCAGGAGCTTGCCTGTGAATTTGGAAACCTGAGTCCTGCTCAGAACAGTGGAATCTCTGAAGAATTACATTTCAATGTTTCTCTGCAATATCCCATTTTCTGGATTGGCAAAACCCTAATTTTTTTTCTAGGTAGCCTTCTCTTCTATTTTTCTATGTTATAAGCAAAGACAAAGTTCACTGAAGTCATGAGAAGGGTGTTTTTGGGTACTAATACTGATGTGCTTCTTCCTTTACCTTCTGTTTATATGTTAGTAGGCACAGCCCATGACACTCTCTTCACATCAGCAAGCAAATCATCCTTCTTTTCTTTGCAAACCCCACATTTGCCTCATTTTTTCAGTGTTTTCTCAATTACAACACCTCTCATCCCAGTAGATCCTAAAACACTTGCCAGCTCTAACACCCCCTGATGCACAAATGACTGCATTTCTCATAACAGTAGCATGGGGTTTTAACTCACTCTCATAACAACCTCGACAAGGCAACTTTGTTCTTTAGCTAATGTCTTTAATTGGGCACACACTGGTTGTTAGGGTAGGATTAATTGTGAGCATCTGGGCATTTATTTATTTACTGTTTTTTTTTTTCTTTCTTTTTTTTTTTTCTTAACAGAGTACTGAAGTCTTTGCTATGAGAAAATTCACATAAACACTTGGCATGTACCTGGAGTGTCTAAAGGCCTAAGAACCTTTAAAGAGGGATTACATTTTAACAGTGTCTCTTTAGATTTGTGCAAGTTGTGTACATCAGAAAACAAATAAGAATGTGAACCTTCATTCAGCCTCCATGTGGCAGTGAAAAGAAGGGGAAAGAAAAAAAAAAAGGTAAACACATTATAATAGTAAATGTTAGTTTTATGAAAGTGAAAGGCAACTTCCTGAAACTGAAGGTTGACCTGATGTTAAAGCTATGCCTGAAATTGTTTTTCTATTATTGAGGGAAGTTGTCTCTTAAAGCCACCATGCCAAATGTATGTCTACAGGGCAGAAGTTCAACACCAACAGCAGCCCACTGGAAGACCCCAGTCTCTGAGCTGTGATCAGCAAAAGAGACATACAGGTACATCATCCAGCTGTATTTTGTATTCATTGTAGGCTTCTATTAACAAACTGGAGTCATTCAGGAAGAATCAGTGAATTATAAACACACTGGTATCAGTAATACCATTGGGTGTGAAAAAGAGATTCGAGACAAGAAGTATGAGGGAATTTTTGGCTAGAGTGGTGGTCAGGATAACTCATAACCAGTGATTGGTGTAGGATGCAAGGAAAGAGCTGTAAGTCAAGGAGAACATCTGGGTTGCCTTTTGAATGTTGACAGTGATCATCTAGACTCATTCACTTTGCAAGGAGGGTAGAGTGGTTGGAGATTCTGAACCTACATGTTAGTAGTCCTGTGGTGGAAGCTGACACCCTCTGACATCCAGAGATTGAATGCTCCTTGATTGCTTCAGCATGGAGTCAGTGGTGTCAGCTCAAACTCTTCAAAAAGGTGAGTTAACTGGAGATTTGCTCTAGTGGATAAGGAGTAGTTCATCTATCCTAAACTTCTGGTTGACATAGAGAGGGAACTACTACTGATTCCAAACCAACAACCACCACCTGTGTGGAGTGACACCTCTAGTTACACAGACATCTGTCCATGCCTTGACTCTCATTGCATGTAAGCCATGAAACATTCCAGCTCATGTATCCTGCAGAAATAATCTTAAATACAATGCGTTTTGGAAGGATGCTGATTGTTTTGGAGTTCTCTGAGGATGCAAAGTGCTTTAACTATGTCTAGGAGACGTTCCAGCTGCAAGCAGTCATAACAAAATAATGCCACTTTCTTACAACGTACCAAAACATCCATATAGATGTTGTAAACTTGCTGATATTAGGCACATCATCTGGACCAGAGCAGACAATCCCGGGCCAGGAATATGGCCTGTAAAAGATGTCAGAAATCCTGGGATGGAACCCCCCAGAATAAAGTTGTGGCCCTTTCAGTAAACTCCTTTCTTAGGCCCCGTCTCCATAGAGAAAGTGGCAGTGAGGACATGGCTCCAGAAACCCTTTCCAGTAGGCCAGAAATCTCACTAAATGTTTCAGAAACAAAACTGATTTCTTTCAAGAAGTAGCTTGTTTTTGAACACGTCAATGAAGCAAGGCTGATGTGACTCTAACTTTGAAGTTTGCTGTACCCCAGTCCCAAAAAAATGGGCTGACATAAAGGTTGGAAAACACAAAAAGAATGACTTTTGTCAGCATCTCATAGCCATACCTACTTTGGTCTGAAACAGTGTACAAAATTTCAACCCCCCTCCCTTTTTCTTCCCTCTCCAGATATCTCCTGTTACAACCTGGTGTATTCCATCTTCTTCCTTTCCTAGAAGTCAACATTCAGCTATTACAGAAAATTCACATTTCCCTTTAAAACCTGTTGGCCAATATTAAAGACTGTTTCAACAGCTATACACATATAAGTACATTTATTAAAATAATTGAAATATTTTGGGATTAACAGAATCAAATACTGAAACTTTCAGGAGAACGAGTGTAACATTATTTTTTCATATTTTCCTAAACAAACGATTTATTGTCTTTTATAAAATGTGAGGTTATTTCTCTAAAGGTGGTTTGGCATATGTTCCCTGTATTTTAATGCTCATTCACTTTGCATCGGGTGTGATATGCTCTTTTCTGATGAAACTTGGAAGTTTTAGTTTGAAAAATGATGTGTCTTATAGATAGCATGGACTAAGCAATTTTAGCTATGGCAGAGCAATAAAAAACATTCTTACCATGGATTCATTGAAGGTGCAAGGACAAATATTAACCTTGGTAGGTCTATTATAGCACTTATTTAAAAAAAAAAAAAAGAGGAAAGGAAGGAAAGGCATTCATATTTAAATTGTCTCTTTGTCTTTGTACAAGGAAGCAAATTTATAAACCTGAGAGGATAAAGGTTTAGGTGTAGGATGCAGCTAATGTGTTTAAAAATATTTAAAAACAACCTATGAAGCTAAATAACAGTTTGCACAGATTTTAGAGCTGAACTTCTTGCTCATTTTGAGTGATAGAAGTACCTATATTGTCTGTGCATATTTGAGTATGGATGTGGTTTGTTTAGGTAATTTGTTAATGACTTAGAAACTAACAATTAATAATGCTGATTCTAAATAAATGGTCACTATAAAAGAAGTGCTTTCATATGTACAGGAGGAGCATAATTAATTGAGTGTATCAAACAGAGTACAGAAAATCTTTACCTATCTATAGAAACCACATAAGAAAATACTGCTCATTCTAAGCAAGCATTCCAAGCAAGCAAGAAACCATTTGAAACTGATGGGCCAGTTCCCAGCAGTGATGCAAAAAGGATTTGGCCCGTGCACATCATTTAGGAAGAAGCCAAAACCTGCCTATGTGGGCACAAGAAGCAAAAAGTCACCCTGAAATACAGATACCCAATGTTTATACACTTCACACCTCCTCTTTGCAACGTGGAAATGATTATTTACTATTTAAGTTTTTATTTTTTTCAGGGGGAGGGAAAGAATTTAGTGAACATTTTTACATTCAGCTAAGGAACCTGACCATCCCCTCTGTGAAAGGAAGCTGTAGAGTTCACAAGGGCAGAGCCCGTGGGATTGGAATTTCTCAAGTGATAAGAAACTATGGGCCACAGTCTCAGATTTGTTTTCTCTCGTCCGGACTCGTAGCTGATCCCACTTATAGGACTGATGTGTAATATTTAGAGCCTGGCACGGAGCCAGTGATATCATTAAATCCTCTCTGCTAGCTCTAGCAGAGAGCAGTTCCAGGCTAGGAGCTGTCTTCACATCAGCACAACTCCTTAAATACCCACAAGATGGAAAAAGGGAAAGTAAATGAATTATTCAGCAGTAAGTTTGGTAATCAAAGACTGAGAGGTTTTATTAAAACAAGAACAAAGCTCCCACCATCAATTAAAGCACTTCTGTCTTTATGTAAATGCTGAGTGAAAGAAACGAAGCTGTTTCCAGCCCTCCCTGCTATGCATGGGGATTTTGTGATGAGGATGCTGAGCCTTCAGCCCTGAGTGCTGCTCCCAAACAGGAGCCGTCCACTCCCACCTATGAGACCACCACATCTGACTTCAGTACTAGTTCATCACTCCAAACACAAGTTTGGCATCAGAACAACCACCCACCCCCAAAATTTGGTCCTGCCTCATCTACAGACAATGGACAGATACCAACATCCTTCTCAAAAGAAAAGTAGAACTCTTTATCATTAAGACAGTAATTTTGATATCTTCTCTTGCTCAGCACTTATTTTTTTTAGTGTGAATTAAGACCATTACATTAAATTGAATGTATTTTACATTTTTAGGGGGGAAAAAACCTTAAGATCTTGTTTATTTGCATGCATTTTCTATGCATGTGTGCTTGAGAATATAAGAAATAATGGGCTAGTTTATCACTCTACATATGAACTTCACAGACTGCACTGAATTATTGGTTTCTGAAGGAAATAATATTATCAGGTCACCATAATGCTAAGCAGTATTACATTTGAGTAGATAATTTCTGAAAAGTGCTTACTTTTGGGGAAAAAGAAAAAAATGAAAGAAAAAAAAAAAAAACCCTTGCAACACTGCTGACTGAAAAAAAAAAATATTTATATTTATATTAAACCCCTCAGCTAGATTCTTAGACACATCACTGCTTAAAATGCAGTCACCTGACAAAAACAGTTCTAATTATTACCCCCTTGGGCTAACATTTTTCAGAGTGACTGGCTAAAATGCACTCCAGCTCATAATTTCTATCTCTGACAGTGGAAGACATAACCTAGTTTCCTCTAATGCAAAAGTCTCTAATCTAGAGGGCAAGACCCTGTTCCGTATAACACTGAAGGGAGAAAATGCAATTTGAGCACAAGGAAATTGCACACATAGTTTGATAGTTCTACCATTCTCATTTTTTTTCCCCAGGATTAAATGTCTTGTTTTATTTTATGCTAAATTATGACCTGGCTAAGACTTGTATATATTCTTTGTCATACTCTGGAAATTTTATACTGTAACAACAAAGGGATATAGGAATTCAGCCTAACTTTCTTATTCACATTTTACCCATTAAAAATTCCAAATTTCCATATAGGGGTAAGGATATATTTTTCTTAATGGATAGTTTTTGCTGTGGCAAGTGGCACTTGCAAACAATAAGCTTCATTCACCTCTGGGTTAATCCAGTTGTGTATCAGCACAAGGTGATTGATTTCATATTGGTGTAATGCAGTAGTGAATCAGGCTCCAGGGTTTGAAAACAGAGCACTACATTAACATCCACATTTGTATACTGAAGCACTGGGGAACAGATTTTCAGATGGGCTTCATCCCAACATCGTTTCCTTGCAGCACATTTCTCACCACCAAAAAAAAAAAAAGGAGGAAAAAAAAAAATATACAGTGTCCATAGTTTTGTGCTCATGAACACCACGGGGAACAAAAATTAGGAAGTCTCTTGGATAGCAAACTCCCTGAATTATACATGCACCTGGCTGAATTATACATGCAATTGAGTAGTGAGATGCTTATCTACTGATATTTGCAATAGAGGGTACCTGCCAAAATCTGAGCCTCGATGTGTAAACTCAACTGCTAACAGCCTCTCAACTGACACAGGCAGATTTACCAGGGTGCACAGCAGGGGCTAGCACCACCCAAATGGTTCAGAAGAATTCCTGGTAATGTTAGGAAAAATGAGTTGATTGATTTTA
>NW_008616366.1:20241-20512 GCF_000691845.1 Merops nubicus
CTGGCAGGGCAGCTGGGTGAGGACGTTTGTGGTTAGTATGGGTGCGTTGCCTTTGTGAGCAGAAGGTGTGCTGGTTCCCTCCTGAAAATACACATCCCTCTCACATCTCATGCATCTTCCACTGCTCTGAGGAACACCTAGAAACACTAGTGGCAAAAGAAGAATCCAAATAAAGCAGAACCCAAGACACCTGTATCCTGGGCTGCCCCCCAGCAGCGTGGGCACAGGGCAGGGAGGGGATCCTGCCCCCCTGCCAGCTCTGTGCGCGCGC
>NW_008616366.1:20745-24206 GCF_000691845.1 Merops nubicus
CAGGGCTTATTGCAACATGGCAAGGAGTAATGGTTTTAAACTAAAAGAGAGATTTAGACTAGAGAGAAGGACGAAATGTTTGACCCTGATGGTGGTGAGCCCCTGTGCCAGGCTGCCCAGAGAGGTGGTCACTGCCCCATCCCTGGCACCATCCCAGGGGGGGTTGGCCGGGGCTCTGAGCACACCGCTCTAGCTGGGGATGTCCCTGTCCCTGCAGGGGGGTTGGATCAGATGACCTTGAAAGGTCCCTTCCAACAGAAAACATTTTATGACTCTCTATCTTCTGATAAAACTTCCATTGTTGCAACGTTGATATTTAAAACTCCATCTACAGACTTGTGCATCTACTGAAGTTGGAGAATAAAACTCATTACTCCACTTTCTTCTTTCAGCTGCTCTCTCTTTCTTTCTTTCTTTCTTTTTTTTTTTTTTAAATAACAATGCATACCATAGTTTTCAGTGAACTAGAGTACTTTGTACTGGTGAGTCAATGCTGGATAAATGGTCTCCTTTGCCTTTTTTTAAGGACAGAGAATGAGCAGTGCAAACAGGGGCCTGAGGCCACAGTCACCAGAAAGGTTAAATCTGTGAAAATCTCTTGAGTTCAGTCTCTGGGCAGAGAGCATTTTTTCAGTAGACATTCTTGTCTTCATGGGCACATCCGTTTGCAGGATGTTGTCCCACACTTGCAGAGGAGATCACAGTATTTTCTAGCATCCACCTGCAGGCTGTAATTGCAAAGGGGGCAGCATCTCTGGAGGGTGAGTTTGGTTGGTTGTTTGGAGCTCCACAGGACGTGGTATGTGGTACAGGAGCTACTGCATGAGGCCTGGGTGGATTCCTGCTTAAATGAGTTCAGCCTTTGCAATCAGAGTAGACAACAGAGATGTTGAGTATTGAAGAGTGAGCCTGGCTTTGGCTGAACTGTGCAATCCCAGTAAAATGCCATCTCCCTAGATATTGCACATTATTAGAAGGTTTCCTTGTATTTGTGTAGTTAGTGAGGCAAGCAGGGAGATATAAAGCAAACTATTTATTTGCTACTGTCAGGTATTACACTATTAGCAATTAATCTCTAAATTACCTTGTTTTCTATATTTTTTTTTTCTCCTGCCTGTGAGGACTTGAGCTCATAAAACATCAGCAGAATCCTAAGGGATTTCCAAGAAAACCTCTTCTGAAGCAAGCCTGTCAATATTAAACACATCTCACCTTACTGCAGTCAGGCATATCAGCCATCCTTACTCCTGGACCACCTGCAAAGGTCAAAGAGCTGTTGATGTCACCCTGGGCCACCAGACCCCAGGCATCCTGCCCAGACCTCTCTTTGTCAGCTTGCCCAGGGGCAGGAGAAGGCCACTCCTCTCAGATGCTGCAGGAGACACAAGATTAGTAGTTTTTAGTCAGTCCAGGTGGGTGAGATTATTGTTGGTGAGAAAGGCTTAACACCCATTCACTGAGACAGCCATCTGCTGGTAGCTGGGTCCATGGGCTGATACAGATTAACTGATGGCTTGCCCTTCAACTTGGCACACCATAAATGCTGAAAGATCCTTTATACCACTGGTGTTTAAATTCAGACTGACAAATAAGCCATAACAATGACCTGAGGGAATAATCCTACGACAGCTCTTATGCAGCCAATGAGTTGGCGAGGCAACAGCTTCCTATGGGCAGGTCATGCAAATAACCTCTGCTGAAAACCAAGCTCTCAGCAGCAAAGGGTTAGAACATGCCCAGACTCCTGGGTAGAGCCACCCAGACCCAGCTAGGCTCATCAGATCAACCACCAGCATTGGCAGGGCTGAAGAAGGGCTTGAGGATACCCCAGAGGGCTAGAGGAAGGAACAGGGTAGACAGGGAGCAGATATCAATGTAGAAAACATTCCTGAGGAAGACACTGCTGTTAAAAGGCTGGAAACCATGGCCCCCAGTCCCTGACTGATGTGTTTTTACTTTCCATCTCTCATAATTCAGTAAGGATGTTAGCTCTGTGAGAAGGCTAATGCTGTGATCCCTGTTTCAGGTTGAGCAGGCTTCTTCACCTTTCAGCCACTCTTCCATTATCTTCTGATAATGCCATTTCTGAGGAAATGGCCTCAAGTTGCACCAGGGGACATTTAGGTTGGATATTAGGAGAAATTTCTTCACTGAAAAGTTGACCAAGCACTGGAACAGGCTGCCTGGGGAAGTGGTTGAATCACCATCCCTGGATGTGTTTGAGGGACATGGTTAGCAGTGAGCTTGGTAGAGTTACACTGATGGTTGGACTCAGTGACCTTGAACGTCTTTTCCAACCCAGACAATTCTATGTTTCCATGTTGTTAGTTTTCATCTTTGGATGTGTTTGAGGGACATGGTTAGCAGTGAGCTTGGTAGAGTTACACTGATGGTTGGACTCAGTGACCTTGAACGTCTTTTCCAACCCAGACAATTCTATGTTTCCATGTTGTTAGTTTTCATCTTGGACAACACCATCACCACCACTAGCTGATTCATATTTTGAATATAAACCCAAGATTTGTGGGTCTATCTTTCTCGTGCCGAAAAGATGATTGCTTTTCCAGTTAAAACCAGTCCTAGGAAATTGTGTTTAGTGTATGATGTCTTTATCCTCCACTAGGACACTTGAAACCTAATGTCAAAATGAAGGAAAAATGCTTTTCTGCCTAATCTCAAAGCTAGAATGAGGAAATTCTCACTTGAGGGACAGAATATATTAATCATTCATGTTGGGAGAAACAACAAATTAGTTGTTACTTCACTAGGAGGGGATATTGCAAGTGTCTGAAGCCTGTATTTCAATCCACCTGTATGGGCAGCAGGAAAAAAAAAGGAATAGAAACTAGCCCTAATCCTTTTACAAAATTTTCCAGGAAAGGCTGGAAAAAGATTTCATTCTCTGCACCAGTAATTCTGCAAGGCAAAACACAGTATGGAACACATAAAGAAACGCATGTAAAGGGCAAGAGATCTGTAATCAGCAAATCTGATGTTTGTGGGGATTTCTGGTGTTCTGTGGCAAGGACAGGGAATGGCATTTGACTCTCCTTGGGATGAACCCTGCTCCTGTGCAAAAAATCCCTGCAGACGTGGTCCTGTGTGGTTCTCACCTTCTGACTCCCCACAGTATGGGCGTTGTCATGAACTTTTGTGATGTCACAGACTCGTCACTCCCTAGTCCCATGTGAGAGATGTCAAATGAGGTGGTGTCACTTGTGAAGGAGGACAGTTGAACAGCTGAGGCCTGAGCTCCATGTAAATAGAAAAGAAGGCTCTTCCAAATATCCAGTACTTTTATAAAGAATGACAGAAACAGAAAATCCCAGCATGGTGGGGTTGGGAGGGACCTCTCAAGTTCATCTCATCCAAGCCCCTGCTCCTGCAGCTCACCCCCAGCAGGGTGCCCAGGGTCACAGCCAGGAGGGTTTGGGATCTCTCCAGAGCAGGAGACTCCACAG
>NW_008616366.1:24301-24874 GCF_000691845.1 Merops nubicus
GTCCTGTCCCTGGGCACCACTGAGCAGAGTCTGGCCCCAGCCTCTTGCCCCCTGGGGCCCTTTAGCTCTTGCTCAGCACTGCTCAGATCCCCTCTGAGGCTTCTCTTCTCCAGCTCAGCAGCCCCAGGGCTCTCAGCCTGGCCTGGCACAGAGATGCTCCAGCCCCTCAGCAGCTTTGGAGCCTCCTCTGGACTCTTTCCAGTGGTTCTTGGTCTCTGTGGAACTGGGGATCCCAGCAATGGACACAGGATTCCCGAGGTGGCCTCACTGGGGCAGAGTAGAGTGGGAAGAGAGCTTGCCTCAACCTGCTGGCCGTGCTCTTCTGAATGCATCTCAGGAGACCATTGGCCTTCTTGGTTACCAGAACACGTTGCTGGCCCATGGAAGAAGCACGTTTCTCAGGGACAATGAAAAAACCAATCCTTTTCATTTTTCTGAGATCCAAGCAGAACAGAAAGAAAAAAAATCTTTATAATAATTCAGGCTACAAGAGATTTGGTAGAGTAGTTGGGGTGAGGAAGTGTTTTCGAGCCAAGTTTTAATGATGTGCTGTTAAACAATTGCAGAGGGGAG
>NW_008616366.1:24917-28208 GCF_000691845.1 Merops nubicus
AAGCCAGGATTCCATCCCAAGCCTGCTGCTGACAGCAACGTTCATGAACATCTAAAAAAACACTCTAGTATGTTGTCATTGTTTAGTTGGGAACTGAATGTGTCTGTGCCCCGGGAATAATTCACTCCATCACCTAAACAACTTAATCATCTAAGCTTTTCATGTGTACTGGCAAGAAGCAGACCCAGACATCTGAAAAAGAAAACCAATACAAATACATTTGAACACCTACTGGAGGATACAAAATCCCATTTTTTTTTTGTTTTTTTTTTATTATTTCTTTTTCCTAGGGAACACTTCATTTCAACTGCACTGTTTTTGAACCGTAACCCTGGCTTAGTAATTTTCAGCCTGCTCCATAATGAAACTCACTGTTACAAATTTTCATATTCAAGACTAGAAAACTGTAAGGAACTGAAAAATGAAAGCAGTAACAGTTTATAGGCACAGTACTGTAAAATTATCATATTTCTGCAGTAGAGTTACTGATTTGATTGCCCTTCTTTTAACCACTTATCTGCTTTGCTTAAAAATAAATTATGTGCATGTGGGGGAGGAAAAAAAAAAACAAAAGGAAGTTTTATTTAGGTATTTGCTGTCCACATTCTCAGGAAGGAACTGGAAAGGTCCAAGAGGAGATGTACAGAAATACGTGCATCAAGCTCGACTCCTAAAATCACATAGAAACAAAACAAAGAGAAGGCTCATGCCTGGTTGAGAAGAGTATGCTGTAAAGTTTTACTCACCTATGAAATCCATAATTAGGGGTGCAGTGTAAATGACTTTATAACACGACACTTAGCTGGGTATTTGTGGTTTATTTTCACTTCCCTACCGACCACGTGAAACACTCCCAAGCAGTTTCACAGAGCAATCTCATGGATGGCAAATATTCTTTTTTTTTAAAAAATTTTTTCTCCTTTGGAGCAGTCCAAACATCCCCGTTCAACAAACCCAAAGAGGATTCAGAAAAAAATGCAGGATTCCAACACTTTCCCCCCAAAGATCAGAGGAGCGCCGTGGCATTCTTGCTCCATTTAGACCAAGTAAATGGCAGTTGGTGTACCCTCCCCTAATGGGCACCCCCACTGGGGACATTGTTCCAGCACCACCACGGACACGTCCCCAGTGCAGCTGGATATGTAAACAAGGACATAATCCTCCTGAAAGAGCGCTCACAGTTTGGCAGAGCTCGCCGTGTTGTTAACATATTGTGCCAAAGCAATAACAAAGCCATCATTTTAAAGTTTATTTGCAGGCTCTTATTAATCAAGAAATTTTCCAGAAATTACTTCGAACGGAAGGACCTTCCAGAAAGTCACCATTTGGGGAGGAAGGTTTCCAGATGACTTTTTTTTTTTTAACTTATCTGTAGCCTCTTACTGGGAATAAATCACAATTTAGTCCAAGTTCACTTGAGACAGAAAACACATTGCTGTTATACAATGTAAAGGAGCCTTCTGGGTTTTTATTTTGAACTCTTTCTATTTCTTGCAAGGCTAATCAGGCTTTGGGTCACAGTTCCTCACTAGACAGGAGATAGTCAATGTGCTGTATCTTGGTTTACTAGCAAGAAATTGAAAACAATAACAATTATAAATTCAATAAAATTATCCTAAGTGTATGCAGGTCAGTATTTCCAAATTAGCTACTCTAAAGGAAAGAAAGTAAGCTTGGAAATGTTTCATTAGTTGATATTTCAGATTTTTAGTTTTCCTAGTATTTTAGGGACAAATGGCAGCATAACAGGACAGGGAAAGGTGTAATTTTGAAAATAAGTTTTCCATGAGTTTTTAAGTTGACAGAATTGGTGGTGTGGGTTAAAACTCTAGCCAGAAGTCCACACTGATAAAGTTTGTTATGGAGATGAATAATCAATAACAAATTCCGAACCTGTTTTTATAGAAAAGGTCCTAGAAATTAAGGGGAAAGAGGTTCTGGAGGTATTTCATAAGAGAGAAGGACAGAACAGAACACAGAAAATGATGGTTGATGAACTTTTACCGTTGGATGTCTTCATTATAAAGTACTGGTCACAGCTTTTACCCTGAAAAAGCCATTTTTTTGTTTAAGTTTGGTGGTGTGTGAAGAATTTTGCAATTTTTTGTTTGTTTTGTTTTTGAAGTTGCAACGTGTCCAGTGTATTTTGGTGTCTTCAGAATTATGAATTATGCAATCAGCACGAATTTCTGTATGTGTGCTATCCCACCTGAAAATCTTTGGTAGCCCTGTTTTCATGGTTAAAATTTGGTCCTTTTCAGTGCTGCTGCACTGGATGGTGGTGCAGCCATTTCACCAGGACAGTGGATCTCTGGATATCCTGGGTAAAATGTCACCATCCCTGCACAAAATAGATATAAACCCTCAGTATGCTCCTTGTAACACGTGGGCCACTGTTTTGTCCTGCCCCATGCTGAACTCACCACACAGGTTTGGTTCAGCTGAGCATGTTGGGCAGGTCCCATGCCTCCACTTTGCTGCACACGTGCAGGACAGATGCAACCGTTCAATTTATCACTTTGATACCTGTTGAGCTCAACTGATGTGTGTTTAAGTCTTTTTTTTTCAACCTGAGTGTAATTGAAGCACCATATCGACCCTCTCAACTGAATCAGAACTATGGACTGATTTAAAAAAATATGTTTTGATTTAGCTTACTCCTGATTTTTTTTTCCTGGAGCAGTTGAGGTCCTGCTAACACTGCTGCATATTTAGCATACCACTTCTTTTGGTGCAACTCTGTGCTATGCAAAAGACTCCAACACCAAGTGTCATTTGCCATAAAAATTTCTTAGACCTCAAAAGCTGCTGTTGACTGCTGTGATATTTTCAGAGGGACGTTCAAAAGGCACTACAACCCATGCTTTGAGATCTGCCAAGGATGGGCTCTCACCTGACTGCCTGTGGTCAGGTGAAATGAAAGCAGAGCAAAGTTGCTAATTGCTCATGTGTGATGCCTCTGCCCGTGTGCTGAGGTGTGTGCCATAGCTCGGACTGATGAGCCTCGAGCTAAGTAAACAGATTGGGTTGATTTTCATAACTGTCAGACCTGGGCTTTGACTGTCTGCCAGCCGACCTTCTTTGTTCTGATTTCAACCCAAAGATCCAGATACAAGAGTTCTTTTCTCTCTAGGATGCTTTCTTAGTTTTTGAGATGTATGGGTTAAAAATAATGTTATCATTGACTCCAAAACATAGATGTCCTTATGTCATAGCTATTTTCATTAGTGGTGACCATGAGAGATGGTCACCACATTCTATTATTTAGATCTGTGACTAGTGGAGTCCCTC